>NW_027176964.1:12681441-12851441 GCF_023349555.1 Cebidichthys violaceus
ATGTGAGTAAAAGCTACATTTTACTACAAGATCCTGTAAACCCATTCTATGCCCTTAATTCCGTGTATAATGTGTTTTCCCAAAATTGGGATCCTCAAATGAATGATAACCAAACATAAGCTTTAATGGCACAACAGGTGACAACAGTAGGCTTTAGTCCAAGTGTAGAATTTAAATTTGTGTGTATTTTCTGATTGTTGTTTGTGTTGTTCAATACCCTGTTTGGGGTTTACTGATCATGTATGATGCGAGGACAGGGCGGTGTATATCTAATGTGTTCCAGAGGTCTAAGCTTGTACAGATGTATCCTTCTGTAATTTAATGCAATCTGCATGCATGTGCTTTCTCTTTAGGGGCCACCCTGACTGCGCCCTTCTTTCACCTTTACACAGCACTTAGGTTATTTTCCCTGTTGTTTTGGTCCCCAAACTCCGGTTGAATTCTGAAAAAGGCCAGCTTAGTTGCCCATATGGTTGATGGGTACAGATAACATTCTCCACATCCGTGGCATAGCAGTTCCTGGTTTCAGAAATTCCTTAGGAGACGATCATGGAAAAAGAGCCTTTGGCTGATGGAAGGGGATCTAATTTCCTTTTCCAAAAGCTCATGAAAAACAGACAGCCTCAGATAAGTATAGACCTTGGTTATTTATCTGCTGTGTAAGGGGACTTGCTGTCCCTAATGGCTGAGTGGGGGGACTGTACAATAGTTCTTTTTTAAATGCTTACAGACCCCCTTTACAGCCTTGATTCATTCTATAAAGTAATGTAATTAATAGTCAAGACACCACTTCCTCTGGTACTGCACAGCATCTGCCTTGTTGTTTTGCCACATTTTATTATCGCCACATTGGTGCAAAGTTGAGGCAATCAAGCGAGGAGTAATAGGTGTGTACTTTATGGACATTAACATTTGGTTTGTATTTGTAATCGGGAAAGAAAAGATATTGAGTTATTTGGGGTGTCAGGCCTGAGGAAAGTCACGTTCATTTTCTGCACATACAATGTTAGCTGATTACAAGTTGCAGCACTTCCAAGGCTTGGATTGGGCATGAAATTCAAGTTAAATTTTCAGTGCAAAAGATTAACAACCATGTCAAAAAAAGTTTCTTTGATCAAAAAGTCAAAAGCCAAACCCTGTGAGTAGAGCAGTAAACTAAAATCTTGTATGTATCAACTCCAATCACATCACAGAGTTTAAAATCCTGTTACGTTAGTGTGCTGCTAGTGTGACGCTAAAGACTACCATTCGTAAAAAAAGTGTCAATCCATTCACTTTTGGATTCTGGATCAAGTTTGGATCAAATCCAGTCAGCAACTACTGTGCCTGGTTTTTTTCCCAATTGCAATGACAAATGGTTCTGAATTGGCTACAACTCTTTTTTGTGCCTCTAACTGGCTTCTCCTCAACAGCAACAGTGCCTAAGGCTCCTCTGTATTGTAGTATTTGGAGCCATTTGCCAAACCACGCTGGAAACTTCATAAGATAGATGACCATAACATAAGCCTATAGTAGAAGGTTTAGAAACACGGAAGATAAAGGAAAACTCATGGGAATTTTACAATTGGGCCTGTGAAATGTGTTGACATGGCTTCAGCTGCTGACGTGCTACTTTTCTTCTTCTTCTCTTCCAGGGTGACATCCAGCAGCTGCTGATAGTGGCAGACCCCAGAGCAGCCTATGACTACTGTGAACACTTCAGCCCTGACTGTGAAACCCCCAACCACCACGACACCCCCCAGGCTCAGGAACCTGAGGGCGAGGTCAGTATCTGGAGAGGGGAAGACTGGGCGACGTGGATTTAGAGAGTTGGTGGGAGGAGGAGTTAGCCGGAGGGAGGGAAGAGGGAAAAGAGAGTAGGCAGGGAGAGGGAGGGAGGGAGGGAGGGAGGGAGCAAGCGAGGAAAGGACGAAGGGACTCCCGGAGGCATAAAATATGGGAGCTAGAGTTGAGAATTAGCAAGGATGATAACAGGAATTTGGAAAGAGGCCTTCAAACTTGGGTGTTGTTAGTAAAATACGAAGGAAGAGAATACATTCGGAAGCTTAGATGCATGAAGTTGTAGTAGATCAATTTGAAAGATGGGATGATAAAGTCAAACTCAAGTTTTAATTCTCCTCACTTTTTGTGTGAGGAAATAAAAACTAGAATGTTAATACAGCTGTCGTGCGTATTCTTCCATTTCTAGGATTTACAGGATAGAACTGTCTTTCGACATAATTATGGAAGCAAAGTCTTAGCTTTAAGCCTGCAGGTCGCTGTTTCCCGTGGCAACAGTACACTGACATTTGAGGGCCGTTGTTGCTAGGAGATGTGTTGTATAGAATAAGAAAAAAGAAAAAACATAATTCTCTTCTTTTTGGTACACGAGAAGTGAGAACAAACACCGTATCTTCTGATTCTTTATTTGCAAAAATGAAATGACATTTCAGATTGACTTTAAAAAGAAGGATTTAAGGGGTGAGAAAAGTAGAAACATGATGCTTTGGGGAACAGAAGGAAGGAATCAAGGTTGGCTAGGTAATTTGAGATACTCCACAACACATCCAGTCCCCAATAGTAGCATTATAATAATAACATTTTCCGTGGCTCAAGCCAGTGCATTTTATTTCTCAAATGATGGGATGTTAAATCATTTTTACAAACATTCCTTGAGGCAAAAGTACTTTGACAGAGACAGACTTGTATGACCTTGTATGTTAACTCTAATATTGCTTTATTTAGTCTGTGTTTTACTGGTGGAAACATGCTGAAATATATCAAAATACATTGTTGAGTCTGAGCTCATCTTTTACAGCTAAAATGGTATTTCCATTGGCTCCAAAACATCATTTGTAGCCTTATCGGCCAAATCTCTTAATTGAAATACAGTGCTTTGTTTCAGGGCCTCCTCTTTCTTTTCATCTTCATTTTTTGCTATTTTGCTGGTTCAAGCCTTTTTGTCGGCTGACATTTTCCTTTAGTATTTCACTAAATAACTGATGAGCTCACACTGGAAACTTTTCCTTTTTCCCTGCCACGAAGTCTGAGCCCACTTTGGAATGGCCCCGTGATTTATATCACTAACGAGTTCTGCAGGCTCTGCCCAGACTCCCAGGGAAATTTAAGCTTTTCCTTCCCCAGCTAGACTCCCAGTACCTGGAAAAGTAGACTTTAGATCCCTGCTTCAAGAAAAAAAAAAATGAGGAACCGGTTCTCTATTTGAAAATATTGGCTGCACAGTGGGTACCGTGTCCTGGAAAATATAGCCTTCATCATCAAGTTACTCTTTGAACGCCAAGAGAAGGAGCATTTCAATTCTAAATAGACAGCAGGGAGCAGTTTTGTTTTGAGAACATTGTTAATGTGGTTTATTTATTGTTGGTTTCTGTACAGCAATAACAGGAATCTTTTTCCTACATTCCAACTCAATTCCTGCACAACTGAAAAATATTACATCGGGAGGACAAATCACTGTTGTAGAATTTCAAAACTCACAACTCAACAGTTTTTAAAATGTAAAAAGTGTTTGTTGACATCTGAACTTTATGAATCATCCCTCAATAGTTCTTAAACTGAACCTCTACAATTCTACAAAAGCACAGAGCAAAAGCGTTGACCTTAGCCTCTGAAGACGCTCCTTGACCTGAGGCACACCGCCTCTGCAGTCGTCAGCCACATGTCTGCAGCTGGGTTAAAAGAGGAAGAGGGAGTGATGCAAAATGAGGAAGGGGGAGCTTTTTTATGAGCCCACTTCAGTATTTACGCCTTTCATCCAAGCCTGTGGTGAAGGCCTTCAGCTCAGCCAAGCACTTCGACATCATAAATCTTTATAAATCTTTCCTTCGTTCTCTATCTTTCTCTCTATTTCTCCCTGACCCTCTCCTTCTCTCCTCTCAATCAGTTTAGTTTGTCTGGCCAAAACTTTTCTCATGTGTGACCTCTCTCTCTCTCTCTCTCTCTCTCTCTCTCTCTCTCTCTCTCTCTCTCTCTCTCTGGGCCACTGAACGGAGGCCAGACCAACATTGCAGCAGGCCGTGGATCTTGTATTATTTTTATGAGCTCAGCAGTCATTCAGGGACTAATATTAATCCCTGGGCTGATAGAGCAACCCATATCAGGAGCTGGTCTGTTAACTTAATTTACCTCTGCCTTTTCTTTTTTACATTGTTAGTAAAAAATACATAATACACAATAAAATGGCAGATAAAGAGAATTCTTTGACATTGACTAGATTGCATACTATTTTATTGGTTGTGGGTAGTGTATAAATAAATGCTCATCAACATTGGTGACTCAAAGGAATGGTATGACATTTTGGGGAATCTGCTTATCAGCGTTCTTGCAAAGAGTTTGATGAAAAGATCAATACCACTCACATGTCTGTATGGCTAATATGAAGCAGTAACCAGGAGGCAATTAGCCTAGCTTAGCATAAAGACTGGAAGCAGTGGGGAACCATCTAGCTCTTTAAAACTGCTTGACATTTTCAGTTTTTGTACATATTAAACAAATTACATATAATTTGATATATATATATATAAAAGCTAACTGTTTCCTGGCTCCATTTTCATAATTAACGGCCAGATGTAAGCGTGGTATCAATCTTTTACTCTAACCCTTGTAAAGAAAGTGAAAGAAAGAATATTTCTCCAAATGTTAAACTATTATTTAAAAATAAGCCACTTAAGGTTGAAGTCAGTCTCATATTTGAATATGGAATGCTTTGGAGAACCAAAAGAAACAATTTCTGAACACATGATGTTGTCACAGAGACTGGTTTAACAGTGGTTTTACGCCATGCTTCTGCATTCTGTATGTGCCCTATAATTTACCTACATGCGGTGAGTCAGTTTTAAAAGGCCCATTATTGAAACCCCAGGACCATTGTTGGCATACAGAATTAATTAAGCGGCAGAGGCAGATGCGTTAATATTGGCATCACATTAACCCTCTAACATCCTGTTGGAAGCAAACAATAATCTTAATTGCTGTTTGCTTGGTTACAGTCATGAACCTTTCCATAGCGTCATGCGAATCTCGTGGGGTTTGGGTGGGAATGGAAGCAAGGATTGCTGCTGTCATCCATATGCAAAATTGTTCAGTTTTCTGACATGGATGTGATATTTCTTTTACTATGTTTGAACATGTTTTTTTTCTTCAAAATAGCATGATGACAGATTGTTTTTTGATAATTTAATGGTTAAAACTTTTTTTTAAACGGATGTTTAAAAAATGATAAGCTCTTACATGCCATGTAAATAATGTGCAACATTACATTACATTACATTATTACAGTCATTTAGCAGACGCTTTTATCCAAACCGACTTACAATAAGTGCATCAACATTGGTAATCAAAAGAACTACTAGTCACCAGAAGTCATAAGTACATTTTCTTTTCCAAACAAGCATCTAAGAGCATGAAGCAGAGCATAACTCAGAGCCAAAGTACAGTGCAGAAACAAGAAAAACAGTTAGTGCTATAAGTAATACGAATACAATAAGTGCAACAAGCTAGTATGAATACAATAAGTGCAACAAGCTAGTATGAATACAATAAGTGCAACAAGCTAGTATGAATACAATAAGTGCAACAAGCTAGTATGAATACAATAAGCGCTAAGTGGAAGGCTCAGGGTAGCACTTCCTGAAGAGGTGGGTTTTCAGCCTGCGCCGAAAGATGGGCAGCGACTCCGCTGTCCTGACGTCAGTGGGAAGTTCATTCCACCACTGTGGGGCCAGGACAGAAAACAGCCGTGACCGGGTCGATCGGCCACCAGGACCTCTGAGCGACGGGGCAACCAATCGCCCCGAGGCAGCAGAGAGAAGTGGTCGGGCGGGGGTGTAAGGCTTGACCGTGGCCTGGAGATAGGAAGGAGCTGTTCCTTTCACTGCCCTGTAGGCTAGTACCAGAGTCTTAAACTGGATACGAGCTCTTACAGGTAGCCAGTGTAGAGAACAGAGAAAGGAAGTTGTGTGGGAGAACATGTCTCTGAGACAGTGTGCTAAATGACTTACATGATTGCACTATTTATTTTTTATCCTTACAGGACACTAACTATGAATATGGTGAGTTCTATGACTACAATGAAGGAGAGTTAACCACTGATACTCCCCCAACTGAAGGAGCCAAGACTGAGGTAACTCTTAGTACTAATATAGTTATCATGGCTGGCACCATTAATAACACATATACACTGTACAAGCACTTGATCTCTTGTTGTCAACCTTGACCTGTTGTCTCTCACTTACAATCTTTAATTCTCTCTCGTAACCTCTCCCTCTCTTTTTTTATCCTCCACTTCATGCTTTATCAGCATGTCTTGATGCTTGCAAGTTTAATTTGATTATTTAACTTTTTTACCTTACTTGTAGCGAAATATATTTCACACCTTTCGGATATATCACAACTAGTGTGATGCATGTTTTGTTCCCCAAATGTATTGAGGCTAATCACCTTTAATTGAATATGCTGTGGTAAGCTGTGTACACAAAATAGATTTGTGCATTAACAAAAGCTCTTGAAAATGCCCTGAAATTGAATTCATTCATCTCAGATATGTTATGTTTTTTTCTGTGTGCTGTACTTGTCTGATTTTAGACAAATGTGGGTGGAGATTACTACACGGGTGAGTATGACTACACCACAGTGGACGGAAGTCAGCCTGAAACCCCAACTGATACCACGGAACAAGGCCAGGTATTTTTACACAACCTCATTATAATGTAGAAATATTTGTGTTCTTGACATTTGTGAAATCAGAAAAGTTTGGACCACCATCACGATGGAAAATTCTCTGTGCGTCACTGACTTTTATCATCCATCCATCCAATTAAAATCCACATTTTTATTTATATAATTACTGGTTTAAAATGAAATTTAAATAAAACTGCTTGGGTATCACAAACAACAAAGTATATATTTTATTATTGTCTGTGGAGGTTGAAACCAACAAGACCTCACTAAGATGAAACTGCTCACTCTTTTCCTTTACTCCACGAGAAACCGCCTCCATCAAACAGAGTCTGGATAAAGGCCGAAGCAGGAAAACATTGTCATTTAATGGACCGTGACCAATGGAAAATCAGTAGACAGACGCATCCCCTATGTTTCTGCCATATCCTGAATTTGGCAAATCTTGTCTTAATTTGTGCTAAACCATCACATAAAACACAACATAATGAGGAACATTTGTGGGTTAAACTAAAACAATACTGCTGTGTGCTCCGCCAGCCAAATGTCTGCCGATTGCATTGTGATGCACCTTGAGGTTTCAGTCCGCTTGAGCATACATTCATTTGAAGTGACAGGACAGAGGGCTACCCCGGAAACCAAACTTCTGTTGTCCCATGTTGGAACAGTTGTCTGATTACTGAGGACTGACAACTTTTAATCAATGTCATAGGGCCATATTGCCTATAGACCTAACACAGTAAACAACATACTATTGTTGGATGCTTTTAATATAAGTGTGTTGCAGTATTGTGTTGTCAGTGGATGGCTGAAGCCCTGAACCTGGGACAGTCTGCACATGCATTTGTGCCTTCTTTTGGGACATTGCACTGGGTGTCTCTGTATTACTGCTTAAGTCTCACTTAGATCTAGCCATGGATTGTGTTTTGTTAGATGCCCAGTTGTTTGATTTACTTTTTGATAATGATATAAAATAAATGCACTGTGTAGTAAATTTGATCAGAGATTTAGAACATGAAAGCACTCTTAAAAAGTGATTAACCTCTAATGATTCATTCTAAGAAATGGTGGACTATGATAAGATCCCATGAAGGGAGTTTTGTCAGTGTCCTCAAATGCAAGTTTTTTTTACAGAGATAAGACAAGCAAAGACTTTTAACTGACTAAAGGATGCTTACAAAGTCAAAATTTGCATGAGAGAGTTGAACTTTTTCTCTACATTCTCACTGAAGACACACTCAATATTTGATGTCTCATGATGCATTTGATTGTTACACTGATCAGCTGAACAAGCTGAGCGTTAAAAAGAATCATTGTTCCTGTACTGTTAGTGCCTCAGATTCAGTGCAAACACAGATTCTTAAAATTGAAAGTCATCTTGCTAGTATGACTTTCTTTTTTTCTTTTTCTTAAACACTACTGTTGTTTACAAATCCAGCTCTGATTTTGATTTTATTGGGTCTTTAAAAGTTCTTGAAAAAATGTCAAGATGTTTGTGTAAACATTTACATTGGACCTTTTTGACTAAGATTGAAGTATGTAAGATTATGCAGTCTAAAGGATCTCACTACTCTGTCATACTATACTGTAATTTTACAGAATTAATGTACTTATTTTACTGTACAATATTTGTTTATCATTTATTTTACTTTTTAAAAACACCAATGTGTGAATAATTTGGGACATCTCACATCCTATTGCTTTGCAGATAAGCAATTGTTAACATAAAATATGATGATATAGACGTTAATGTTAATAATAGTGCCTGTTGACAAAACATATGGGGAGTTTCAAATGTTTTGAGGTTTAGATGCTGTCCCAAATTAGAAACAAGGATGCGTGCACAACTAAGTTGAAAATTCTTTAGAGGAGTTTCACTTAGTTGGTATTCAGTAATTTCAGTGTAGTAAAGTGCTAATTACTAATGCCATGACTGAATCATGTTATGAAAAACATGTGTATCATTGAAGCTGTTCACATGGTTTCATTTCACTAACCAAACCTCCATGTTCTCATCAACCCTTGCCCCCTTTTATGCGATGCCTTGATTGATCCCAGAGCTATGAAGGGGAAATTGTGGATGATTACATCACCGGTGTGGAACAGGTCGGGGTGGATCCCACCAGTGCTGTGGAAACCGCTGCCCCAGTGGACCCCCATGAGAAGGTGGACCCTGCCACTGACGTGTATGAGTTTAAGGAATATGACCTGAAGGAATACGACAACAAAGAGATTGTAGAGAAGCCATACGAATATGGTGATTATGGCGATTATGGCCCCACTGATGCCAAGCCTACACCTGCAGCATATGAGGACGAGTTTGGTCCTGGTGTTCCAGCGGAGACGGACATCAGAGAGAGCAACGTAAGTGCTGGAGTAGTTAGGAGTGATGGTGGGATGGGGGAAAGACGGAGGTGGTGTTCAGGAATGTGCAAAGATTGAGAAGATGCTGGTGGTATTTGTTTTGAAGGAGTGTTTTGCTGTGTTCTTTTTGTTTGTTGTTTCTAATGGTATCAGGTTATAGCTTGGATCATTCTGCATGCACATGCACCAAACACAAATACACCAGCAAGCACAAACACACACCTTGTCTATCTAAGTCTCCTACAGATAAACAGATGTCGACCCAGATGTCAGCACAGACATGCCCTCCATAACCTTTGGCCTCCGTCACCTTTGCTGTTTATCAAAGACATACTCTTTCCTGCTAATCACACCAATGATCTGCTAGGATTACCTGATGACAAACTAAGTCTTTGCACATGTTTATTCATGAAATCCATGTAGATCAATATTCAAAACCAGACTGAAATCTCTGCTGAGCTAGAGTCTATCATGGCTTGATTCCAGCCCCCTTCCTCCGCTTAGGATCCAGATTCTCAGAGACAGGAAGTGACATGGTCCCGGTCTGCATGTTGGCTTGAGATCTGTCTGCCTTGGGTTAATCTGAACCGCTCTATTAGTGCCTTCCACTCTACAATCTCAGGACAATGCAGTCCATGACTTTCTCCAAATGAGTCTCCTTTTCAGGCGAAACTGTACATTCTAGTGTTTTTTTTGACACACTGCTGTAGATGGTTTGGGAATTCTTCTCATGTGAAGTCATTGTATGGATAGTGTCAGGTATCAACCTCTGCATTTGTGCACAGTGGGGGTCTTTTTGCAGTTCCTGGCTTTAAGGAAGCTTCATAAATAGCATTCAGACCAAAGTCTAAATTATAGCTTCTCGCAAAAATAATTATTGGGATGTATTTTTTCAGCAGGAGGAAGAGAAAAGAAGGAGAACAAATGTGCTTTCTGCCACAGCAGTATTTCCATTTGTGGCTTTCATATCATTGGTGCTCTACCCTTACATTTGAATGTCTGGCTTGTTACCTTGTAAAAAGTTCACCTGGTCTGTCTTATGTCTGTAGGTGGGTGGAGGTCAAAGTTACCTCGGAGAAAAAGGAGAGAAGGGTGAACCTGCCGTCATTGAACCTGTAAGTGAAGTATTACACTTTATTAAGAATAACTACTTTTTAATTTTGATATAAACCTCACTTTTGTGTACCACGTTAAATAGCTACCATTCAAATGTTTAAAGTCACACTCGCAAATTAAAAAGGTAAATGTGTGAGAAAAGTCAAGTCTAAAGCATATTTCAAACGGAATCTCTGCATATTTTCTGGGGAATATAGTTTTTGTTTTTATCTGTTCTTTTGTACAAATAAAAGAAATAATGTCTCTTTCATATCTTGAAAGATTTGATTATTTTTTAAAGTTACAATATTTCCCGAAAGCATTTAAAACCAAGACACATGTCCTGATGAGATTTAACACACATCTTTGGTCACAGACTAAAAACAACCGCTTTCCATACAAAATGCCAAAGTATATGCCTTCTTTATGAAACCACCCTATACAATTTACCACTATAGGCTAAACATTGACTGAAATAGCAGCTGCAGTTAACATCTCTACTCCCATGCCATCGGTACCACCACAGGCTCCCAACCAAATCTTTGACCATGCACACGCACACTATAGAATAAATAGCTTCAAATATTTAAAGTATTGTTAACGTGTTGAGCTTACAGCGCAAAGCAAACTCCTCAACCTCAAACCCAAAGCACCCTCTGGCTCTAATTTACCCCCCCATTCTCCATTGCCTGTGGATTTACAGGCTGCTCTATAATGCTACTGTATCCACTTTTTCCTTTTTCAGGGGATGCTTATAGAAGGACCCCAAGGAGCCCCTGGCCAAGCAGTGAGTATCACGTTCTCCCACACTCCTGTCTGCCTTCCACAGATGGAGAACAGCTAAAGAGGGAAAAAATGTCTTTATGGAAAGAGCATCAGCCCTGATCGCCAGTGAAGCTTGAGTTGGGAGAGACAGTCAAAATGTGTATTTTTGCATGCATGTGTGTACACGTGTGTCTCTGTGTGAGTGAGTACAAGAGAGAGAAAGAAGGGGGGTTTGGGGATATTTTATTTCTTAGGCTTATTTCTTTCTGAACCCATGTCTTTGCCTGTGTCTTTGTTGGCCTATGCAAATGAAGTACTGGATAGACTGATTGTGGTGGGAATGCCGGTAAGCAGCAGTTTGGGATATAATATGCTTAAGTGAATGTGGTTCTGTTTGTGTGGTCTCAGGGTCTTCCTGGTACCCCAGGATTGCAGGGTTCTCCAGGTCCCGCAGGAGATCACGGCGAGAGGGTGAGTAAAGACTGGCCTCATTTTACAGCTGATTACAGATGTTTCTGGGAAGCTCTGTCACCCATTCTCTACACATGATGGATATATACATTTAACTAAACATTTTTTTAAAAGAAGATTAAAACATGCACCAATCAATATATATTTCAGATAAGTGGTAAAGCAACCAAAACTTTTTTTTTCTTCTATAATTGATATAAATATTCTACTGAAATAACAACTTTAACCTTAACCATCCTTCTTACTTGTGGAATTTTGAGAGTCAGCATATATATACACACACGCCCCTTCATTTGTCTTCTTTATTGGAAAGCTGTGAAGTAAAGTCTCCATGCCATAGAATGAAGCTTACTCCTGCAGCAGTAGGGGGGGATTAGCAAGGAGTTGAGCAGGGAAATGAGATGCCCATAAACTTTCAATATACCAACAAAGAAAGGGGAGAAACAGCTGTGTCTGTATGCTGCAGGACTTGTGAGAACCTCAAGAAGTTTGCTATGAAATGTGTAGAAGCTTAAACTTTCCCAGCACCGTGGGATTCCACTCATTTATTTGATTGATTGGATGACACAGGCTAATTGCCTGTCCCCTCCACAAGGCTGGATCTGAGCTTGTTTTTTACAAATGTGATGATTGCCCTGCGCCCCTCTTTCATCACCCTTTTAGCAAGTCTAGTCTGTTTCTGGAGGTTAACCCTTTAATTGCCAACACAAAAAAAAATACCCCAACACGCCTCCTCCAGTATGACTAGCAGACATTGCCTGTACAAAAGGCTTATTGTTCCACAGGGTCAAAGTGATCAGAAAATATTTTGTTGGTCCAAAAGTCTCTCCCCCTCCCTTCATTTCCTCCCATGAGAAACAGTCTTACTGAGGATTGACATGGGCATTAAAAGTGACTCGTTTCTGTAGTCTTGTGGTTTTCCGTTGCGCAGTATCTGCCTGGACTCAACGCTTGGTCGGCTAATTTCTCTCATGATCACCTTCTCCCTCCTTTTCACCCAAACATCCTTTTCCCAGCCGTGTGGGACCGTCATTAACACTAGCCGCTATGCTTACTATAACAGCAAGGGATGGAGAGTATTTACCACTTCAGGGAAAAGGCAGATGGGAACACATGGCATCAATTTGCAAACTCTGAGATTGCTGCACATGACAAGATTGCTAAATAGATCGTGGTCTCTCTTGAAACATTGGGTACTTAGCCTTGATCCTTAAAATTTGTTTTTGTCTTTATTAAATAAAAATCTGCTCTCCAGTACAATTTAATCGTTTCTTCGTACTGTCATTATTCAGGATGAGCAACTTTTATACGATTGTTTTGCTTTTGGACAGATTGCCATCAAATTTGGTACAGACTTTAATGTGCCCCAGAAGATGAATCCTGAATACTTAGGTGACCTCCGGACTTTTCATCTGGCGTCAAAGACGCTATTTCAACTGTCCCAAAAAAAACCCATTTCATGACAAGATTGGCTCAGTCTCAGCCTACACTTTCCATTTCTAAAGTTCGAAGTTGTTTACATGCGATGAGCATTATAGCCCCACAGTGCCATAGCTGCGGATTTCTACTCTTGTTATAAAGTTGGTGGTCCCCTGCAGACAATACCCCCAGGCCAGCTTAATGAAACCACATTCTTTTACTTCACCCATGATTGAATCCCCTGTCTTACTCCTCTCGGTAGGATTAGTGAATTATCTATTTGGAATAAGCAACAACAATGCAGACTGCAGCAAAACCTTCCCATTGAATTTGTTGTAGATAAAGAAGGGGTATGCTGTGAACAGATTAGTTATTCAGTCTCTGCACTGTTACTGTTGTTTTTTAGTGCTGATAATATTCTTTTGTCTTTTCAATTTGCAAGCACCTCCGGGGGATTATAAATAGCAAAATAATAATATTATCTTATTGCACAATACATGGCTTGGTTATTAACCACAGCTAATTAATTGTTCCTAGCAACGTTACACACTGGTATACAAGTCAACTAAACAATAGTTGATGTTTTAGATTCAATACTTTCAGGATGTGTTTGTTACAACAATATGTTTAAATAGCAGTATATACTTTGGGTTATTGACCTCAGCTTCAATTGCATTACACATTCACAATGAGACATAATATCCTAAAGCTCTCTCTCTCCTCTGGCTCTCCAGGGTCCTCCAGGGCGTGCTGGTATTCCTGGTTCCGACGGTGTCCCTGGGCCTCCAGGTACCGTTCTGATGCTTCCAGTAAGTCCTGCCGTTTTTCACATGCCCACTGGGATTTCTGTCTTATTACCCTCACATATTACACACCCTTCATCTCAGGCACTAGTCCGTGAACTCACTTCATTTAGTAAGTTTACCTCATAGCATCACCAGTAGGCCAAAGGATCGCAACCTTATTTTCTTTGGGTTACAAATCACTTACCTTGTAAATGTCAGCCAGTGCAATGGAGTGGAACCAGGGACTGAACCTTTGAAAGGCTTGGCGACACATACTTATGTGTGTGAGTGTGAGCTGCCTGTGCTTGTATGCCAGTATATTTATATCTGTTTGTGTGTGTGTGTGTGTGTGTGTGTGTGTGTGTGTGTGGGATGGGGTGGGGTGGGGGGGCATGGTGACAGCTTTACAGCCTGGTTTAACAAAAACATTTGATTTGATTTGAACACACACTCACCAGGGGAGACCATTTGTTGGCTCACTTTGTAAAAAGAGACAAGTCCATTTTTTTTTAATTGTGTTTTTTTGTTTGTTTTGTGGTTGACAGTTCCGTGCTGGCGGTGAGTCACACAAGGGACCTGTGGTTTCAGCCCAGGAAGCTCAGGCTCAGGCCATCCTTTCTCAGGCTAGGGTAAGTATACGCTGTAAATATGACCCAGTGCATCCTTCCTAGTTTAGGGGTCACTCTACTTTGACTTTTTGTGCTTCAATGTACTCTCACCAGCTGCCATTTAAATTGGTCAAAATGGTCAAAATTATTTTGAACAAAGCCTATAAAAGAAACATTTCAAATGGCTCAGAAAGTATTTTGAATAATGAAAGGAGGAGTCACTATTCACAAGTCCCACTCATCCTATAAATTGTCCAAATTCCAAAATATGGACCTGTGTCAGGTTAGGTAGTACGTTAAGCCACACCAGATGTTCACACTCCCTCAGGGGTCCTGATAACCACAGCACTGTTGAAAAACAGGCTGAATTATGTGGCTGTAAGCAAGGTGTGATCTATAGGAGAACACATGGAGATCATTAAATCTTGTACAAACACTGAATATTCACACATTCACAACTCTCTATGGAGCGGGAGAGCTGCCAAAACTGGTGAAATGGTATTTAGTAAAGCACTTGTCACCCTTCTATATTGGTCTTTTATGCCAGAGGTTTTGCCCAAGGCAGGAACAAGAAAAAACGTGGCAGGAGTGGTTAGTTCTTCAAAAATGTAAAGAGATTTGAAGGAACAAATTGTGGAACTTGTTGACTTCTTATTGACCTATTTGCTCTGCAAATGATACCTTAAACCTGCCACAAGGCAAATACACTAGCTAATATGTGTGAGTCGGCCTTAAGTGTAGAGTCGGGCATAAATTGCTTTCCTTTGCATTAGCAAATTTGCTAATTCAGTGATCAGGCTGCAAATTAATCCTATACAACGTGAAATACAGGGACTACATTTGGCATTTTAACATACATCCCACTTTAGTTTTGCAAAATAAGAATTATCTCATAAACAAACCAGAATTTGCGCGTTATGGTCTACATTTTGAGATTAAAACATTAAGGTAACGGCCACTTATTTTCAGAGGCTTTTATCTTTTAAAAGTATCTCCCTCAGGCTAAGACCAGACCATGTGCTTTCGTAAAGGATTGGTCATAGCGCATGCCACATTACCGCACAGTTCCTGGTTAGATTGCAGCCTTGGGACCTTTGTTGGATGTCATTCCCTTCTCTCTCTCTCTCCCCATTTCCAGTCTTTGTCTCTATGCTGTCAAATAAGGGCAAAATGCCCCCAAAATATTTTAAAACTAGAAGACTAAGAGCAGATGTTCAGAATGCTATTAAATTGACTGCAAAGAGAACCTTACAATATGTGGACATGGCTGCACTTCTAATGCAAAACAACGATAATCCTTACTTCTTTTGGTAAAAGAGAAAATATTGCTTTTTGATACATTTATTTGGCGTAGACAGGTATAAATGCAAGTGTGTCGACATTGTCAGTCGAACCGTGAATTATGAGTTGTTTCTGTCTGATCCACAGCTGGCCATGAGAGGTCCTCCAGGGCCAGTGGGCATGGCAGGAAGATCTGGTCCTGTGGTGAGTATCAACTTTTGAAAACTGTACACGCAAACACATACACACCAATGAGCTACAATGAGTTCCATTCGTTTCACAGTTGATGAGCAACACATTAAGTGATAAGCTCTTCTTCCTGTAAAGGGTTCAACTCAATATTTATTTCCTAACATGCACTCCTACATGCATAAACACATACTCATACACACGCCACCTTCTTTCCTATCTGTCTGTGAGCAGATTTGATTTATTCCATCAACATCTGATATCCAGCTTGAATTAATGAATGAAAAAAACAAACTGTTATTTTTACTTACAGCTAATTATTTGTGATATCTGCAGGATCATCTCACAAGCATTTCTTGAAAACTGACAATAGCCAAAGCCTGTCTCTTGTTTTGGGTGTGTCTTCCACGCGACCAGTGCTTTTATGCCTTTCTCAAACAACACATCGATGTTACTCCTTAATATCAGAGGGATTTTGTTCACATGCGAAGATGCTCCAGGAAGTCTTTCTGTTGTATATCCACATTCCAAGTTTGAAATCATACGTTATGTGTGTTTGGATTCGCATTCGGTTTTAGTCCAACGTAGATTATTCTGGTTTGCTAGTGAAATGATGGCATTGCAAACTATTTGGCTGCAGTGCAAACATGTTTCAATTTGTGTGCCTTTGTTAAATCATTTTGAATAGGGAGGTCCTGGTTCTTCTGGACTTAAAGGTGACAGTGGCGACTCTGGACCACAGGTGAGATGAGCATCTTTTTTTCAGTACAAGGTACCTATTATAACTTTGTTTAACTCTTTGTTTTGTACAGTAAGTAGATTTTTAAGCTTTTTTCACCTTTCGACATCTCAACATAAAGTTATTGTAGCATAAATGATGTTTTAAATGTTAAAGTTGTATTTAAAACATTCATATGTTTACCACATAGGGACCCAGAGGTCTTCAGGGTGCAACTGGTCCCTCAGGGAAACCAGGAAAGAGGGTAAGTTCTTACCAACCAGGCTCAACCAGGATGTTTTTATACATTTTTGTATTCATCTTCTCTAGAGCAACACTGCATTGTAACTGAATATTAAGTTTAATTCCCCAAATATATAATATATACAAATATGTCATGCCATCAAGAGTGCAAGGATCAGTGCTACAGTGACCAAAGAGAAGAGTCTGTCTATTTTCAAACATGGCCTTATTTCAAATACGTCAGCTGCACTCAATAATCAAGTCTGCATGTTGTGTAAAATCATAAAGCAATGTTTATTTAACTATAAACTAGTAAAAATCTTCCCTGTCTGATCTTCAGAACCATTAAAGATAATTTGATATTTCTCTGATGAGATTTCCATGTAGCCTGACATGATATTTGCGTGTCCTCCAGGGTCGTAATGGAGCCGATGGTGCTCGAGGAATGCCGGGAGAGGCAGGGTCCAAGGTAAAGTGCACACCAGGTTATCCAATAATCCAGTGAGTGTCTGTGGGATGCATTTGAAAAAAATTATTGATAGAGCTAACCATTTGCTCTCCTGTGCTGTTTCAGGGTGACAGAGGTTTTGACGGCCTCCCTGGTCTTCCTGGAGAAAAGGGGCATAGAGTAAGTATGAGGAAAGAGAATTTATGGTTTGGTGAGTGACCAAGTTCAGAGGACAAACAACATTAAAGACTTCTATCTGTCTCCTAAAATAAGATCCTGCAGTCTCTTATTTCTAGACCCAAAAAAAAGTCAGCACTGATCACAGTCATTGCCGCTCTGTACCATGTCCTTACAGAAGAATCAGGGCTGATTGGTAGCTCAAAGGCCACCTCCCATCCATCTAATGTACACCCCAGTGTTGACAGATATGAATTCTTAACCAGTGGAGCTCATTAGGGCTTTTGACCCACTTATGAGAGGTGGGACCCACTCCAGAACCACTTGGGGTGCATTTTAACCAGACCTGGAGTCGAATGAGGAGTGCTGAGTTTGGTGTTTGAGGAATTTAGGCCTGCATAGAGAGACTACAGAGAGAGGACGGAGATCACAGAGGGGTATTTCTAGACAGGCTTTCCTGCCTCATCCTATACTGAGTAATTACAGGGCCACCAGAGGTAGGCCAGTCCTTATAGCGTACTATGAATAGTGGAAACCATATAGCTCCATGCCAATTGTGGTGTACTGTAGATTATAGGCAGTTTTTTTTTTTTTGCTCTTGTTTCAGCATGGTTTCTCTATGTTTTCTGTAAAAAATTAGGAGTTTTTTTTCCTCTCTTAGCTGCAGGGATCAAGCTTGTGGACTCTCTTGTTACCTCCCGCTCTTAGTTGATATTCCTTTTCTCTCCAGGGAGAACACGGTTCGACAGGTCCTCCAGGATCTCCAGGAGAGGATGGCCCAAGAGTATGTAGTACATCAATCAACCACATAAAATACGCTTGTTCTCATCATTTCTCTGCATTCCTTGGTAACGCACTTTTTCTCTTTCTATCCAAAGGGTGAAGATGGCCAGGTTGGACAGAGAGGTGTTGCTGGAGACAGTGTAAGTGTATTTGTTATTATCTGATGACACATTTGGACAGGATTGTTAAACTCCACCATATTTCATCTGGACAAAGATAACAATATGATGAATATAGGGCCTATTCCTTTGCTACTACAGGTCCCCTCTTTTCTTCTAGTTTCATTTTGGCAATTATTTAAACATACACCCTCACCCTTGTCTCGGTTTGCAACTGTAATGACATTCCTGTCTGCAAGGGCCATTTCGTTGGTAATCTCAACCTTGCCGAGACAGAATGGCTCTGGATAACAGATCAGAAAATAGAACTAGGAAATGAGTTGTTCTGCCATTGTGAGAAACTGCCTCATTCTGTCTGGTTCAGTTCAAATGGACCATGCGTTTGAGTTGCATTAGTAACAGTTGAATGAGAAATGGTTGCTCCATGTCATACCCAAACATACCAGCTGTCCTTTTAAAGAAATAGTTGCACGGCATTTCATCACACACACTGTCAATTTGGTGAAAGAGCATAGTAAGTGCAATGATTTTAAGTGCATGACTTAAGATAATGAGCTAAGAAACGTTCACGTTCACTTCTTGAAATATACATGCAGTTACCAGATATGTCCACAAGGGGTCAGTATTTAACACACTTCACACAGTCAAATCAGTTTTAAGGATTTCAGATGTTCAGTATAGTATGCCAGTTTTTATAGCCTGCCTATTTCTAAATGCAACACATAGTTTCAGACAAATTAACATGCATAACTACATGTTCAAGTATAATTTTCTTGAACCTGTGTTTTTTTTTTTTTTCCATGTACAGGGTACTCGAGGTTTGCTTGGCCCCAGAGGGTCTCCAGGTCCTGGAGGACAGCGAGTAAGTACATCTCCTATATCACTTAATTCTCATACTGCTCATCATTTGTTTTCTAGCTCAATGGAATGTCGACTTTCATTGTCAAATTTCTGATCTCTTTAGGGTCTTCCTGGACTTGATGGGCAAGCTGGTCCCAAAGGAAACCTGGTGAGAAATATTTATGTTTTGCTAATTTCTAATATTTACGTTTCCTACACATATTTGTAAAGCCCACCTAATCAGTGTGTAACTTGGTTTGCTTGTGGCCAGTTGCAGGTCAGTGACCTTTTACTCCTGTGTCGGAGGGGTCATTGGTCATTGGTCATTTGCTGATTAGAGATGGTAGATGGAGACGAGGGGCTGTCTTATTATAGTTGTCAGACCGTTTCAATGAACTACAAAGTCTGCTGACTTAATAGGCCGTGATGAAGAGCCACTAAGCTCAAGTAAGGGATGAAACAGAAGAGCTTGTCTGTGCGTGGTCCCATCATGCATTCAGCTTCTCCGAGGCTCTCAGTGGGATGGTAACATATCATTGGTCAAGACAGCTGGACAAGCCCACACGTCGTCCGTGGTCATTGAGTCACTGAGCTAAAGAACTAAGCAGCTGTTAAAGGGACACAAAAAACAATGGGAATATGGTGTGCGTTTCATTAATGTCTCCAAAGTTAGTCTCGATCTTGATACATTCTAGAATAAATCAAAGCAGAACACTTGAAAGTATCCACAGTAGTAAAACTTCCCAAAGGGTTTATAAACCCTTATGATGCTCACCCCAGCCTCTGACATATGGATGTTTTTAAGACATCCTCTACAAGTGAAGAACTCATAAGTACTCAAAGCCCTGCTAACAATCTCAGTCAGGCAACCTAAACTTCTCTGAATCCAGCTTTTGTATTACATGTTTGTTGTAACAGCTGGAGAAGACCGCTTCACAAAGGACTTGTCTGTTTTTGTATATGTTTGGTTTGTGACACACCAATTCTCAGCAGGGAAACCAAACAACCCACCATTCCAGTTTGTCTCATTAGCCTCAATCCATAGCCAGATGGCTCTGTAGCCCCACAGTGTGTATTCAAAGAAAGCTGCATTTCATAGCCAGACTCAGATTCTGACCAGCCACCAGATTTTAGGGCTGGCTCTGATAGAACATAACTAAGATAAGGCTGGAAAACTGATGCCAGTGTATCATATTTCTCCTAGCCATTTGCACCTTTTTGTTTCACATTCTTGACATAGATTCGATAAAGCCAATTCAACCAGTATATCCAAGCAAGGTCAACCGAAGCTTTCACCTCAACCCAGTACCACAGTTTTGATGTGGGAAAACTACAAAAGACACGCGGCACCAAATGACTTTACGTTTCGCCTCTCATTGCTCTTATGTATAAAATATATTTGTCTTTGACTGCATTTATATTCATTTTCTGAAATTATTGGCAGTATTCTTCTTAATGGCGTCCGCTCTTTTGCTTTTTATGCACAGGGTCCACAAGGAGAGCCAGGGCCTGCAGGGCAACAGGGTATGCCTGGTCCACATGTAAGTTTCTTGTCTTTCCTCTCTGTATCTCTTTTTTCTAACCTAGTCTGATCACTTCATCTCTCCTGTACTGTACCCCATATCTCCTCCATTGTTCAATTTCTTAATTCCTGTCTCTTCATCTGTCTTCTTCCCAGTGCTCTCTGCCTGAGTCTGTCCTTTTCATGCTCCATCTTCATTGCCATATCCATTGTGCAACGGGGAGTGCTATGAACTTAGACAATCACTTGCAATCCTGTTTTGTTAATCAATCCTTCTAAGACATAATTTTCTGTTGGTTTGGTTCCCTTTTTCTTCTTATTCTTTTTTCTCTCTATCCTTCATTCCTCAAGTTGCATTCCACAAAACTGACACCAAAATAGAGCAAAAACTTCACTAGTGTTCACTAGCATTGTTTTTCTGTAGCCACGAAGAAGATAAACATCCTCTCTGTCCTGCTGAGATGAGACATATCGTATTCATTTGATAGCACTTGACACCATTACATTGTCCAGTTGGTAGCAGAGTGAGAAAATATTCCATTTTGGAGTCATCTTTAATACAAAACAGTGCACCCAATATTGTAGCCAGGGCTAAATGACCACTGCCAGGTAAGATTTTCAGTCCTGCTGACGCTCACAGCCTGGACAGGATGGCGTCACTCCCCTGGAAAGTATTAGCAGGGACCTATCCTGATGGTACAAAGGTTGAATAAATAACTTTATTTTAGTAAAAACTGGCTAGAGGCAGATTAACGTCTTTTAGGGGAAACATTGCCCCATTGAAATATAACACAGCTCACTTATTTTAACTGTTAATAACTTCTTTTTTCCTTTTTTCTTTTTGTTTGTGAATTCTCATGAAGTCTTCAAGATGTGTGAACCTACATTCTTTTCTGACAGTTCTAATAACAAGACCTATCTCGATTGTCTTTCAGGGTCTTATTGGTCCTCAAGGTCCGATCGGGCCTCCTGGTGAAAAGGTAAGTACAAAGGGAACCCAGCCACCCCTTCAGTCCTCCCACCACAACTCTGCTGCCCCCGATAAGTGAATGTTTCAGTCATGGCCTCATAAGTGATTCTGCAGATACACTGCTGTCTAAGCTATAGGCCTTTGTTGATTTCTCTGAAGGCTAAAACACTCACCAGCATGGACACACACACAATATACATATAACCATAGGACTCCTGCATAAGCACTTAGCAACTCAAAGTAGTATTATTATTTGTGGTTTTGTGGATATCTAATGAGATTTCAAGCAGTATTTTGAAGCCAGTCTTCATAATACTGTCTGGTGAGGTGTGCACTCATCCGTCTATGGTTTGTCTGTGAACTTCCCATTTATTACTTTCTTATTATAGGGACCTCAAGGGAAACAAGGTCTGGGCGGCCTTCCTGGTGCTGATGGTCCTCCTGTAAGTAACACACCTGACTCTTTTTTCATTTTTTCATCATTCAGTCAGAATACCAACTGAAAAAGTGATCAACTGTCGATAAACTCAATCTCTTGGATTTATTTTATAGGGTCACCCAGGAAAAGAAGGTCCTGCAGGCGAGAAAGGAGCGAGTGTAAGTATAATGTAGTTAAGCTAAGCTAAATTGGATTTTACAGGAAAGTATGTAAATACAGTTGTTCTCAAGGATTCATTGCAAATAATTAAATGGAGCATTTGTTTAGCCAACATTGTGTTCCAGTAGGGTGAGGTTTAATGTAACCACACAATTCAGATTATATCTGGTAGCATGAAATAGAATACAAAAATGTGCCTATTTATACTTTTATGTGATTGGCTAATCTTGTGAGTTTCTGTGAAACAAAAAACTGCTCAATACCAGAAATATCAGAGTTTATTCATTTTAGTTATTAAAATTAACTATGGCTATATTCAAGTAAACATTGGGCTTCAACCAAAGTTCATATGTTTATATTTGTTTTATTATATTTCACTACTGGATATTAGTTGATGATGTGCATTTACTTTATTTCATTTTTTCTTATTTCTATGTGCATAACTTTGTCCAATAGCTTCTTGATGGTTCTCCGTTGAATACAAACAACAGGAAATCATTGAAAATCAATGGACAGCTCTCTAGTGAATCTAATACAGCAGAAACACATTACAGTACAGTTTGATGCATACTAATGCAATGTTACATCACCAATCACAAGACACTCTTTGCAATCTTTTAGGGTCATCCTGGTCCTATGGGGTCCATCGGCTACCCTGGGCCTCGCGGTGTGAAAGTAAGCGCTCTTATGTAGTTATGCAATAGCACCCTGTCACAATACATTTCCATTTTCCCTGAATTTCATCCTGACTCTATTGTCCTCTCTCCCCAGGGTGCTGAGGGAATTAGAGGCCTTAAAGGTGGCAAAGGAGAAAAGGTAAACACCCCTCCACTGTCGTCTCCTTCCTCAGCATGATTGACAGATGTCAAAAATAGACCCATAGTTGCAATTCCCTTTAAAAAAGGATCAATCCAGCAAGTGGAAAAAAAGACTCTTAAGGGCCCATCAGGCTGGCAGTTAAGTCCTCATGCCACTAAGCCGTAATGGAGTGTGGAACATTAAACTAGAATGAGGCTGTTTGTAGAGCAGTTTCAGGGGAGATTGATCTGTTGCCATTGTTTTCTTGGGTTACTGCGGTTGAACATAGCCTGTTGCTACCGCAGTGCCTCTGGATAGATTTTCCACTCTATTGTCAGGATATTGAAGCTTTTCAGAGATTCCCTAAGAACACTGAACATGTTGTAAAAAGCTCTTCTACTCTGATACTCTTCTACTACTTATGTCTTAAATAAAATCAATGGCACAGGTATTCTACCAATCCCAAGTCACACATAAGGTTATATGCTTTTCATGTTTTATTATGTTACGATTCATAATCTTAGTGGTTTTGTGTGTGAAAATATGTCAATAAATTGGCATCGGTAACACAGCAGTGACTTGGAAGACATGGAAACGGCATTCTGAATTTTAACCAGCAGATGTCAGTAGAATAACAGATAGAAGGGAGACTGGGTTCAAAACAGCTTTTGTGAATGCTTCATTCAAGTGACCACTAGGTGTCAGTATTAAACTATCTTTAGGCACCTTTATACTTTTAACAATAATACTATAAGTCTGCCATGATACACTTTCACTATGATTTCATCACTTAAGTGGTCCATCAGTAGTCTTTAGTCTTTTTTGCTATTTAATGTATCTTCCATGTGAACTATGTAACTGGACTGTATCGGTTTTGCCTCTGTGATACTTAATAAAACACTCAGCTCTCAACCACATTTTTTTTCTCTCTTTCATCTTCAGGGCGAGGATGGATTCCCTGGCTTCAAAGGTGACATGGGTCTCAAGGGTGACAAGGTGAATCATCATCCCTGAAGAGAATACTGATGTTTGCAGTTGCAGATAGTGATAGGGGTAGTAAAGATAATAACACTGTTTATTTGTTTATTTGTTTTCTTTGCATTAAGGGTGAGAATGGTGTATTAGGAGTCAGAGGAGAGGACGGCCCCGAAGGCCCCAAGGGCAAGTCGGGACCAAACGGGGAAGCTGGTCCATTGGGATCAGCTGGAGAGAAGGTAAATAATCAATACCTGCAAAAACTCAATTGTAAATCTGTCAATTTTCATTTTGATTGATTTGATTGTAAGTTTGATTTTAATTGCATAGGATAATTACATAAAATGGAATCAAAATGCTTTACAGAGTGATAAAAAGTTAAAACATACATGTTTAAATCCTCATATATGAATAGATGTAGGAATACAAAGTCTGTTCAGAGCTGTTCTGAGTCAAAAACCAGACTAGAGTCAAGATTGCTCTGACAGCGGTTTAATACGGATGTATTTAATGAACTGAAAAGAAAGCAGTCCGAGAGAGAGTGGTTTACTATAGTTTTGTAGCAGTCCTGATCATATTGAAGTTTAGATTTTCTCCTCCTCCCTTCAGCTTTACAACAGTCTTATTTAATTGGCTTATGTTGCCAACATTTCCCATGGAGCTTTGATCTTGCTGTATTTTGCTTCATGTTGCTGCAGTATTTGCAGAATTTGAAGAGAAATAAGTTTATAAATGCTTGAGAGTAATTGAGAGCAATTAATTGTTTTCTAATACAATAAATAGGCTTAGATAGGCTTTGGGATCTAAATCAAATCCTAAAACAACTAATTTGATATGCTTGAAAATAATTAGAAATTATGTATTAAAAAAAGGGAGAACTGTTCCTCTAAACTTGTTAAGCAAGTTTTTCCAGTCATCTTATTAAACTTTAAATCACAATTTGTCACACAGATGAGCGCCTTTGCAATGATATGACTATATCAATAGTGAAATAATTGATTTTGCTGACTCCCTGATCCTGATTTGCTTAAAATGAATGCAACAGTACTGTAAAAGTAGGAATAAGCAGCACCAGAGTCACAAGTACTGAATTCATAATAAAAAAATAAAACTTGATCTTAGTTTAAAAGCACATGGGATAGTTACATGAGATTCCGTGTACCAACCAAAGTAAATTCACATTTGGGTGAAAAGCAGAAAAGCCTCTGCACGGATGATGTCATGTTCATAAACATGGTATTAAAATATTTCCCACACTAGAAGTAAAACTTTGCGGGTATAAGTTTATTGCTTTTCGCAATGCTTCTGTGATCTTTACTGCAGCCTCCCAATAATGTCTCTGGTGAAACAATGAGAATTCATCATCTTTGTTTTGTCTTTACTTTGCTCCTTTTTAGGGAAAACTTGGAGTCCCTGGATTGCCTGGGTACCCTGGTCGACAAGGCTCCAAGGTGTGTGATGAGAGTAATAATGCACTTTACCGATCAATTCAGGGGAATTTGTCCTGTGCATGCCTCCACTCCACTGGGAGGTCAGAGATCAGGGCTGGCTGTATCGTTTAGTGTCTTGGTCAAGGGCAACAGAGGAGAGGTTTGCCAACTTATTAATGTGTACAGTTGAAGAAGCACACATGAAAATAAAGGATTAATAAGGAAGAGTGCATTAGATCCGTTAAAACCTAACTGGTCTCAGATGCTTTGTGTTAAGTCTAGATTTGAAGCTGGGGACAGTTGGTGCACCTTTAATACAATCAGGAAGTTGGTTCCAGTGCTGAGCAGCATAGCAGCTAAAAGCTGCTTCACCATGTTTCGTTCTGACAGTAGCTATTACTAACAGATTACTCTCCAGTGATCTGTGCAGCAGCACCCTGCTCCATTTAGTGATTTATAAAACAGTCAATTCTGTGACTTACCGAGAGCCAACATCAGGACTTACGTTTCGGAGTAATGTAGTCAGTTCTTTTGGTGTTTGTAAGCTACATTTTGTGCAAGCTGAAGCGGTCTCATGGTCATTTTAGTAAGCCATGTGAAAAAAAACCATTTATCAGTACCAAGCTAACAGCAGCAGAGAGAAGCCTGCGTGAAGCTAGTATGCTTGTGTGGGCACATAGTGTGTAAGTGTGCATGTGTATACATATGTGAATGTTTATTGTACATGTATATTGATTCTCTCAGTGACTGCATCGCCTTCTACGATGTCTGTCTGACCAACATCCACTCATATCTAAACTTGTTCTCATATTCTAAAGACTTGCTGACTAACCTTTACTCACACAAACACAAACCCAAGCGGACACCTACTGTATTCTCGCCACAACTCTTACAGGAAGCCTAAGTGGCATGGTCACCTGCTGGAGTCATCAGCTGTCCTCCTTCCTTAAACTCTTCCAGGCGTTATCTAACAGTCTGGCATTCCTTGCACTGTAGCGCTGACCACTGTGCCACTGCTCCACTATCAAGATGTGCTGCTGCAGCTGCTTCCTCTCTGCTGTTGTCAGCACTGACAGCTTGGCACTGATATGATGGGTCGGATACACCTTCTCTCGCAACATCCTGTCTGTTAATGTCAGCGTCATCTGAGCTGAGTGTGGCGCACACATTTATAAGAGACCTGTACAAATTACACAAAGTGGGAGAGACACAGAGAAAATACGAGTTACTCTTCCAATGTACAGTATTCTCTCCAGTTATTTGCAAACAATTGTATTGGTTCTTTGAATAACTGGATATTTTATATAATAATGGAAAAACACCAAGGATATTCCTTTGTTTGTATTCATAAATGGTTTTAAACAAAGACTGCCCACAAAGGTTCCCAGTGGAGCCCAGCATCAGATGTTCTTTTTAGACTCTTTGTGCTTCAAAAAAAAGTTTCTGGAGAGACATTAAAGGCATCCTGGCATCCGGATGGTACAAACAACGCCATTGTTTCCTCTCTATATCCCTCAATTGAAGTGTTTTATTCTTCTAGAGACGCACTGAAGATTGTGACAGCCTCTCTTAACTTAAAACAAAGTATAAAGCTGTCTTTAAGAACTTAAAATGAGGATGCTTTTCTAAATCTAATCCTCTATCATTTGAAATATACTTTACTTTATATTTGAAAGTAACTTTTACAATAACAATACAACAATACTTCTTGGAACTGTTTCCTTAAATTGATTCATTGCATTTAAGAGATCAAGTGCTGTTTGAGAAAGAAACTAAAAACTTCCACGTTCCCAATGCACGCTATCATCAATGTTATAAAAATGTCACATCGTCCTCAAGAGTAAGTTCAGGGTCAAAGTCTGGGTCTGTTGGCAGCCTTTATCCCCCTCGATCAGCCTGTGCACGAAACCCTCCACTGGATGTGTTTTTGGCTGCTGCACCCCATCACTCTCTGTTAACAGCTTTCCCCCACCGTTAATTCCGGATGCCATTTGCAATAGCTTCAGTGGACTGTCTTATCTCTGTGGCGCAAGTCAGGCTTGTCCAGCACCAGCTCTCCTTTCAGTTTACCATAACTGCACCTCTGTGAAAAACAAATTAAGCAGCATAGATCTCCCTTCTTGCTGTCTCCACAATGTTGGGCTGTTTACCTCTTGCAATTCTGCCCACGATACCTTGGTGTAGTGCCCTTGCTTATACTGAACAGTATTATGCCTCGTATACATATGCATGTGAACAGTAATGAGCACTATGGATGTGCGTTGCATCAAAGAATGTTTTAAACTCAAAACACTATGCTCGTGACCTTGTAGTGCTGCTGAAACAAATATATATATATATATTTTTTACTTAAATTGGTTGAATACATAGTTTTGCTACCTAATGCTGCATAAAGCGCGGCTCTATTGGTAAGCTGCTTGGTCCCCCTTTTATTCATCCCACAGTGATTGCCCTCCTAGTATTTGTTTAACTGGAACCATCGCTGCTATCAGAGGGCACAGCCTGTGAAAGTCCAATAACTAAATTGCTGATGGGTATCAAGGGGGATCTGCTGTTTCCCCTTCCTTTGTCTTTATTTGCTCCCACGCCTTTTTTGTCTTCCTATTTTGCTTTGCTAACAATCTAACAGCACAGAAAGTGCCAAAGTGGCGAGGAGGAGACCTTTCTCTTTGGGCTCCTCTTGAGTATTAGAGGAAGGACCTCTTTAATCTATAGAAACTCACAACCTACAAACCGTTGTCCTGTGATAGAAATCTGCTGGCTTGTGTGGCAGCACTTATGTTAGGATTTCACAGTTTCTCTATTAATTAGCCTAGTCAGTAAAGCATGAAGGAGTAGCGCTACTTTCTCTTCAGCCTCTGTCACATTTTTACTGGACACAGACTATGCTATCCCTTATTTTATACCCTACAACTATATAATGTATTTCCCCTCTCAGTCACTTCTTTCTTTCTTTCTCTGTACTTGTCTCGCAGGGCTCCAACGGCTTCCCTGGATTCCCAGGGGCAAATGGCGAGAAGGGAGCAAGGGTGAGCCACAGAATTCATCATTCTCTTTCCTATTAAAGCCATGTATACTTTTTTTCTGTGTAGCCGATGGATTGAGAGTTGATAGGTCGGAACACTGAAACAGGGGATGGTCAATGCGTCTTTGACAACAAGGTCACTAAGACTAATGGTCCAAGATGCACAAAATGTAACTTTAATGTTACTGGTTTGTGTCTGACAAAGAAAGGCAAAAAAATATAATTAGGTTTCAACTTAAATTCTATTTAGTATCATTCATCTGAACTGCAAAATAACGTGTATGCATGGTTTGCAGGTATTGTACCGTAATTATACAGAATCAAGTTAAGTCAGTTTTTATATATAATATAGCCCAAAACTACAAATCCCGAATTTGCCTTCAGGGCCTGAACAGTCTGTACAACATACAACACCCTCTATCCTTGCAACAGAAAAAAAAAAAAAATACCCAAAAATCCCTTTAACGACTAAAAAAGAGCAATTCTCTTCCAGGACGGACAGACAACTAATAGATGTTGCTTGTACAATATAATAGTTTAAGAATCAAGTGTGTCAGCAAATTAGTTTGTTAATAATATTCTGACATGTCTATTTGGATGTAGAAAGTGTATTTCACTGTTTTTATAAACCAACTGTGTAAGAACTGCTCTACAAAATATGTAAACAGCCAAACAAAAGTGTGTCTACACCCAAACATGTGATTGCTAAACATTTTATTCTAACAGCCCCTGCTCGTTTAGGAGATTTTGAAAATCTGGCTGCAGGCATTTGCTCCCATTCAGCCATCAGAGTATTAGTGAGGTCATTGAATGATATTAGGCGATAAGGCCAGACCTTCCAGGCGTTGGATGGGTTTGAGGTCAGGGCTTCGTCAAGCACAGTCGAAGTTGAAAGCACACAATTGCCTGAATTATCGTCGTATGCTGTAGTATTAAGAGTTCCCTTGATTTGGAAAAAGGAGCCGAGCCCCAAACCACGACAATCAGCCCCAGACTAACTGACTGAGAGAACAGGGGTGTCCACATACTTTTGGCCTTGTGTAATCAGGATTTAGCACTGGAGGGAGGACTGACGACTGTATTCATCCGTGTAAGCGCAGAGCGGTTGAAAAGCGTCACAGATGAAGGGATGAGATTGGGAGTTGCAGAATGGTGGGAAGGGTTATTATTGAAGAGACAAGCTTTTCTCTGCTCTCAGACAGACATTGAGACGCAGTCACCCATGGCCCCCGCCGTGCTAGAACTGACAGGTAGTTCAAGCTGTCAAGTGCCTGTGGGTAACCACTTACCTCAGCAATTTGATTATTTATTTTTGTCCAAAGATGCTCAGATGTTTCTATTTGATCCCTCACTCCAATCTCCTCAGCATTTGTGTCTGTCTGATATTTTGAGTGTATTTGTAGATGCTTTGGTTAAACTTAAAAAAAAGTAAAAAAAAAGAGAGAGAGATTAAAAAGCACTTGTATTCGCTGCTGGTACAAGGAATGATTTTGTCTTTAATCAAAGCTTTTGTTTTTCTTTCTCAGGGAATCGCCGGCAAAGCAGGCCCTAGAGGACAACGTGGTCCAACGGTAGGCAATTCATCTGTCTGCCAAGTCAGCCCGAGCCCTCCACATAAATGATTTATTGTGTTCAAATGGAAATACCTTCCCTTAGTGTAGTTGTGTATCAGCTTTATTTTGTTGTCTTTTCAAGGGGATATGCACTGGGAGGGGAATTGTAGAGATTGGCAGGAAAGGCACTGATGACCTGCTATTTATACAATTACTTTCTGTGTTTTGGTATTTATTGTTTTTTTTAGGTATTCTAATAGTGAGCAAAATGCTGAAAATGCCATTTTCCCCCTTATTGTTTTATGCTATGTATTTAGGGTCCACGGGGTGGCCGTGGTGCTAGAGGACCAACGGGAAAGCCAGGTGCAAAGGTGAGAGCCAGGACCATTTTAGATTTGATAATGGTGGGGCCAATGATAATGGATGTGTCTGCATGCTTAAAATGATGTAGAGAAAGTACATGAAAGTGAACACCATCAACAAATGCAGAATGTAACTTTGACCTGCAATAGAAAAAGAAAATAATGTCAAGGTTAATTTGCTGACATACTTTAAACATTCTGAGTACCAACTCAGGTAGAAACATAAATGTGTAGGATCAAACAGGCTTGCTATATAACCTCAGTGTGATTTTTTTTTTTTCACATTTCACACTTTGACAACGTTTCTCTTTGCCTTTTCTTTCTCCTCAGGGCACCTCAGGCAATGATGGACCAGGGGGTCCACCAGGAGAGAGGGTTAGTATGAGATCTATTTTTGATCAGTGCCTGAAGTTTTGTGGAACAAAAATGTACACCAGGTGCTTTGTGCTTGAATCTTAACTCAAAGTGAAAAAATTAATGTTAAAAATAAAGCTAATTTGACAGCCATTTGTCAAATAAAATAAATAAAAAAGGTGTTTGCTCTACAGTAGCTGCTGATTACCAACTTCAAATTATAAGTGTATGTTTATTTACCTGAAGAGACTCAATTCTGTGTACTTCACTCTTCATTAAGCTGAAACAATGACATAATATTTAAAACAATTATAATAACAAGATAAATCAATTATGTCCCTGTTATCATGGTGATAAAGCTGGATTTAGCAACTGAGATCTAATTAAATATTTAGAACCATTTAAAGTTGTGTTGTGTGTTATCCATTCTTCGATTCACTTTTTTTTTTTTTTTCATTTCAGGGACCTCAAGGACCACAGGGACCCGTCGGTTTCCCCGGACCTAAAGGACCCAATGTAAGTAGCTGCTGTCAAACTGTCTCTGCGTTTGCAACAACAAGTCCACGTTGACACTTTTCAAATTAGCTTTTCAAATATTAATAGCCTCTTACGACCTGATGTCTTGATTTTTGTGAACTGTCTACCTGTTCAACCCCAGGGTCCACCAGGAAAAGATGGGCTGCCCGGTCATCCTGGACAGAGAGGAGAGACGGTGAGTGGGTAGTTTCGTCCATGAATGCTTTGTGCTGTGCTATTTGACCCTGACCATCATGCATCAGCGCCCACTCAACTCCCAACTTGGTCTTTCACTCTCTCAGATAGGTTGTACAAAAAATATAGCAAGGAAGAAGATAACTGAGACGGCATACAAAGTGTGTTCTTTGGGTGAAAGTAAGGGCACTGCGATGCAGCTGAGCTTGTTTCAGAACATCATAACAACAGTTAATGGTCACTTTTTTCAACAAAGAGTATTTTATCACTGATCATGACACCATTGGTGCCTTTGATGATATCCTCTCACTTTATATACAGTTCTATGCTATCTAATTACTTTTAGCAGCCATAGAAGTAAATATATTTTTTTATGCAACACTGTCTTTCATTATTTGTCCAAACCTTACTGCATTCTGAGAGCAAGCAATTCCCATATTTTGTTGCACATGTGCTGTATTTCAATGACAGTTAAGTTGGAGTGAATTTAAGTGAGCTAAGTAGTGCACTATGTTTAATGTGCATTTATAAGGACTTGTTTAAAGCAAACCTTTCCACTCAAACAAGATGTATTGTCTATTACTCATCCCTAAATTAAGTATTAGCCATTAGGGAGAGTATACTGTCAACATGATTGTTCATAAAGTAGATAGTTACAGTGCAGTTTTCTTTATGCTAGTGCAATGATGTACTTTACTTTAGTATTCATACCCTTTAATGCACTACATTTCAGAGGGAAATATTGTACTTTTTACTCAACTACAATTATTTGAGAGCTTTAATCGATTAGTTATTTTGTACATTCATGCATTGCTTCAACTATTTAAAATTAGCTCCACTTTGACCTGTCACGATGAAATGTTGCTTACACATGAATTCATCAGTAATTATATATAATATACATACATAATAATATAACACTCTGGAAGGGGCCATTCAGTTACCTAATGAGTACTTGTACCTGATACTTTTGCAGGACTTGTATTTGAGTATTTTTTTATTGCAGTAGTGTTGCTTTTACTTAAAGGAAATGAGTACTTCTTCCATCACTGGAAGGTAAAATACCTGAGACAAGGGAAACCGCTTTGTGGATGTGAACTGATCTTTCTTGCATTAACAAGTCATTTTTACAAATTGATTATGAGGCCAAAGGAGTTATAAAGATATTTGTTCACTGCATACATTCAAAACAATGCGGATTGCTCTGCGTAGCTAAAATTCTTGCAGTGCTTTACTAGAAGTGATCAGAATTAGTTTATTCGTGACCAACAAAAGGTACATTTTTGCCACCGGTGTGGAAACATTTTAACAACTTACACTGACACACAGTGCATACTGATTTTCTGTTTGGCTCAGACACTTGACATCTTGTGCAGCACAAAGTAGACAGTGCATGCTTTATAACCCTGCATGTGTACAGCTAACATTATCTCTGTTTTCACCCTTCAGGGCTTCCAAGGAAAGACAGGACCTCCAGGACCTGGAGGGGTGGTTGGACCACAGGTAGATATACAGCACAGTACTCCGCTACAGTTCCACCTCCTCACTTATTATTTGTCTTGTTGTTGGAGAATTATGAAACACTAAAATGTTTGGAAATATGTAGCTGTAACAACAGTTGCATCCTGAAAAACACCCTGTATACAGAGAATGTAAACCAGATGCATTGAGAAGGATTTTTGATGCCTTCAGTGAGATATCTTTTCTTTAGAAAGTAATGAAGTGTGGGCCGAAAATACATTTCTTCCATCTCATTAAGACTTCCATTTACCACAGAAAAAAGTAGGCAAAAAAAGTAGGATTTGATTGTGAGATATCCTCAGCATCCTATGTGCTGTACCACTACTGTATCGATATCCTATCTCATTTAGGACACAGGTTAAGACAGATTTTTATAGCACATCGACCTTAACACGTCTCTCTGTTGTTCCTGACAGGGCCCAACTGGAGAGACAGGACCCAGCGGAGAGCGAGGACATCCAGGCTCTCCTGGTCCACCTGGTGAGCAAGGTCTACCTGGAGCTGCTGGAAAAGAGGGTGGAAAGGTAAATTAAAGATGTATTTTCATTGCTACAAAAGCAAAGTGCACAAGTCATAAGTAGTTACATGTATTGTGCCAAGTGTTGTTGTATGGAAGAGGACCACTGTGGACATTAATTCCTGGCTTTTTTTATTTTTTGTCCTTGGAGGTTATTTGTTATGTAGTCATTTTTCTTTGTTATTCCTACACTCCAACTACCCATTGCATTTTAATGTAACAGCCTTATTCTAATATTAGTTATGGGAAAACAAACTACTTTAAGTTTGGGCCAAATTTGTGCAAATTATCTTGTAGTTCTTCAGGGATGTAGAGCAGTGTGTTTATTGAGACGTAATTTTGGTCATTGTTCTGTTTAACAACTCAAGTCAGAATAGAAAGTTGTTTTTAAAATGCCTTTTCTCTTTAAGATTGCATGCCGTTCTAACATAAGTGCACTCTTATTGTTAAAAATTGATGGGTTTAGAAGATAAATAAATCCTTTGATGGTTGTTTGTTAAAACCTGGCACATCTTTTCTTCATCCTTCACTTCCTAATCTGTTGTTCCCACATAATAATGTATAATTTCAACTTGTATCAAACAGATCAATCACTTTAATTGTTTTTCTAAATATGTCCTCTGTCACTCTCGCAGATTCAGCTCTGCTCATTGTTTTCACCTAAAGCAACTTTGCTAAATAATTACCTAAAAGTATATCAGATGTCAGTAAAGTGGGTGCTATTTTTTCTCCCTCTGTAGGGTGATCCAGGCTCTCAGGGTCCTGGTGGCAAGGCAGGACCTGCTGGCTTGAGGGGGTTCCAAGGGACTAGAGGTCTTCCAGGGGCCATGGTAACAAACAGACGCACCCATTAACACACTCATGCAAACATACACATGTGAAAATAGAAGTGTGTCGTCCCATTCGGTGCACACACCCGGTTGAATCTAGCTCCAAACCCCAATTACCAGGCTAACTACCCGCTGTTAAACCAAATGTCAAGCTTGGCAGTAGACCTGATGGAAAGGTGCAGAACTGGCTCACATGGAAGTAATAAGAGAGGACTGAGCCAGACCTATTGACACATTTTATCATCAATCTCAGCAAGGTTGAAGTTGGTTGTAGTTTGTTGCAATGCAGCTAAATAATTTTAACCAGTAAAATGCCTGTGATTTGCTGTTGTCTGTGCATTTTAGAGGCAATTATTTCCACATTTAGAGCTGTACTAGTTGCAGATCCTCTTCGTTAAGGAATTCTTGTCTTGCGTTCGATCGAAGAATGAGTCAAAGCCCTCTGATTCTGATTCACACCCACGACTTTGTGAGCATATCACACAAACCCTATAGCCTGCTGAGTAACCTCAAATTAATTCCCAAAAGAAGTGGGTCTGGGTGAGAAAAAGTTCAAGGTGAGGCGGATGGCTGTTAGAGGCTGACTGAGGATCAGCTTGAGGGACTAAGGCTGAAGCTCATTTCAAGGCTGACCATTAAGAGAGTACACGACAACACAGCCCAGACTTATTACCACCGTTATGCTTGTGCCATGTGTGCAGAGGGATGGCTTTCTCTTCATAAAGGCAGCACACACATACACAAAGTCCACACGAGCAAATAGAGCCTCCCACTCTTTCTTAAAGTCCAGACACACACAGACGTAAACATACATAAACATGTACACCTGTTGTATGAGCAAGAACTTAAAACGTTCATCCATTTCACTTTGCTGAGAGAATAGTGCAAGCACACACACACACAAGTTTAAATCTATCCAAAAGAGAAGAAAATAGATTAATGCACACATACACACTCTTCCTCACATCACTCACTCTTGAGGAAAGGCACAGTAGCAATATACGAGCCAATAAATAAAAAAAATTTGTGTGGCAAAGAAAGATCCTTCCAGTCTTCTAATGCACCATGCTGAAATGTGGAACCCGGGGAGGTAGAGACTGAGAGCCTGCTTGGCAGCGACTGCACCCCTCTGGCTCTGTCGGAGCCTGTAAATTAGTTATTATAATGAAAGTCTTTACTGCCTCTGGTGAATTGTGTTTTCCATATGCAATCTCAGCCTCCTGGTGCTATTATTCAGCAGCACAGGCATTGCCATTCAACGGTTGGGATCCAGAGGAGACGACAGGGGTCCAGAGATAGATGGACTGTACCTGAACTTGTGGCCCAACGCAGGCTTCAGAACCTTGTCTTCCCTTTTTCATTTCCTTCGAAGCTCATTTAAGGACTCGTTATGCATTGATAATATAAATATGCCCACAGACCAGGATATATCATAATTTATTAAGTAATAGTCTTTTTTTTCTCTGCTGCAGTTGAACTGAAGTCTATAAATGTTATGTCATTAATAAGAAAATGATTTGTTCGGTGAATCCCAACAATTCCAACGACTGAACTCTCGCAAAACACACCCAGCTGCTTAAAAGCTCAATTGGGCGAACTGACCCTTAAATGACCTGCTGCCTCAGTAAATTGGGAGCTGATCCCTGAACAGGGATTTGTGAGTGCAAATTCAAAGAAGGCACATGGTCTATTTGCCCTTTGCTTTTACGTTCATAAAATCTAGAAGGCATTCTGTTAGAAAACTATATGTTAGAGTCAAAACAAGAAACTTTTATCAACTTTGATTTTATCTTCTGGTCATGATAACATCATCACTAATATACAAACAAAGTTGCTTCTATAATTACTGTAACTACTAAAAGATTTCCTCCCTTTTTGTTTGTGAATATAGGACACAAATTGCTAGTTCCTTTATGCCTGGATCTAAGCCTTCCACACACACACATGCACATACATTCGTATACACGTATCTCCACGCGTGTGCACAAATACACGCACACAGTAACATTTAAAGGCCCATTTGACAGCTGTGATCACTGCTCTATGAATGGCATTGAGCTCAGCCTGCAGTGAACGAGATCTAACCCTCTCCTGTCCTCTGCTTTCAGGGTCCAGCTGGCTTAAAGGGAGGAGAAGGGCCTCAGGGTCCCCCCGGCCCCATCGTAAGTAGCCCGTCACTATGGTTACCCCATCTTTCCTGCCACAGAAGTCACAGTGAAAAGTGACTTGTGCTTTTGAAAAAATGGAGTTGCACATGTTGTGCTCCGCTCTCCAAGTCATTCAGCAGCACGCATTATGTAAACTGCAGTGGATAGGGTGGTAGAGGAGGGCAGCGGGATATGATTGAAATCAACACCACAATAGTTAAAATCATGTTGTTCAAAATGAATATTCAATATGATATTAAATGTCAAATGTCATTTTTGAATTTGTTTTCTTCGTGAACATAAACAGTTCAAAATCGGAGGGCTATACATTTGTGCACTATGGTTTGATAAAAACAATATGCTGATTGATTTATTGTGTTTTAAGAACAGCTCAGATATATTTTTTTTATAGGTATGAAATTAACGAGAGGAATCAACATCACCTTGAAGAATGGCCTAATCATTGCTTAATTGCCCAATTTAACAACTACAGTAGTTTCATACCAGTCACTTGATTGGTCTTAGATGTGTTCCTCTCACACTTAGTAGTTACAGAGAAAGTGTGTTGTTTTTTCTTTTTCATATGACCACTACTTTTAAAGAAACTTTACACTCAGTTATAATTACACTCAATACAGTTAGTGTGTTTTTCTCCATGATTTATGGGTACTTCATCACTGATGTACCCTTCACACCTATCACAGTAAGACATCCTCTTAGATGCTGTAGCTGCATCCATAAACTGTGCTGTTGCTGTTGCATAGTATAGGGCTGTGAAAAGGAGCAAGGGTGGCACTGCAACCCATAAATAAGGAGGGCCCTCTTTTTCCTGCATTTAGTGATATATGTAATGAAAAGCCTCATGAGCTCCGGTGGTGAATCTGAACAGAAAGCTGACTGACAGGCAGCTTTGAACTGTCTGACATTTTGTTCAAGCGTTAAACGCAGGCTCCCGATAATTGCCCCTGCTCACCAGCGACAGAACACCACCAGATTAGATGACAGCGGATATGCAGAGCACGGATGAAAAGATGATGAAAGCGAAGAAGAGGAGCGTTCTCTGAATGAGTGAAACCATTTCCACTGCGAAATTAGATAGTTTTCTTAAATTAGCTTGAAAGTGAGCCATTGGATGAAAACATGTGATAGACTGTTTTGATAGTGTTCGACAAAAAAACTCCTTGAACAGGAGGCGTTTGTGCAATGCCCACGCACACAAGAGATCTGATATTTTACTCCCATCGATTTCCTGCCAGAGATTGAGCTGCTGTTGTGCTGTGGGAAAGTCTGTGAGTGCTGTGTGCTGCGTGTTGCTATTTCGTAGTCTTTTCAGAGGGGTGTGTGTGTGTGTGTGTGTGTGTGTGTGTGTGTGTGTGTGTGTGTGTGTGTGTGTGTGTGTTTGAAAGAGAAACACCAAGAAACTGCACAGAAAAAAAGAAACGAAAGCCTGAATACAACAAGTTCAGTCACAAACACAAAGTTTTTCTGTTGCAGTTTTGATTTCAAGCCAGAGAATCACATGTGTGGGAGAAAAACATGAGTGAAATGAGCGGGAGAGAAGCAGAAAGAAAGAATGCAAAGTTATATGAGTCAAAGAAATTTGTGTGAGCGACTGTATGCGTGTCCTGGCGGGCAGGTTGGCAGGCTGGGGGTTGACAGTTTGGTGCTGTGTGTGTGTGTCACCGGCAATGTCTGTCATGAAATGGGCCAGACATATGAGTGCCAGGTGGCAGCTCCCATCAGCAGCTGAATCACTGTGTGTGCGTGTGCGTGTGTGTGCGCATGTCTGTGTGTGTGTGTGTGTGTGTGTGTGTGTGTGTGTGTGTGTGTGTGTGTGTGTGTGTGTGTGCGCATCAGGGCGAGTCTTTGGCTTGAACACATGCACGTTTTATTTGAAAGCAGCCTGAGACCTTACCTAAGAAGGAGAATGCCGCAATAAACTGCTGATCAAAGATGAAGTCACAGTTTATGTGATTTGGGTCACCTAGACAGTGATGAGCACCCACCTGAGCACAGTGAAAAGTGGGGTAATAACACACGCTGATGTGGGAAAGAATTGAAAGACCTTCCACAAGGCCTTGGCAGAGAAGAGCAGCGGAATCCTATTAGTAAGATAAGATTCCGTTCATCAGCACAGCTCTCGTCCTTGTGATGCTTTGAGGCTTACAGTATAGTCTATATACTTTTATTAAAGTTCTCTCTGTATTGATTTTTTTACTTCAGTCATAGGTTACATTATTATTGCTTCTCAAAAGTAATGAAATAGAAAGGTTATATTGTATATATTCTAATTTGTGCCTATTGCAAAAGCAGCTTTAAACTTTAGCGTCCTTGTGTAACAGGTAACCTTTTTGCGTGTGCAACCTCAATTTTGTTCTGTAAAAATTTAAAAACAGACAAAAATAACTATGCTCATTCATTCAATTATATTAAGGACACGTCACATTGTAATGACCGTAGTCTGTTGAAAAGGTAGTCTTAGAAAATATCTGTAATTAGTGCAGCCTTCCTATGAAGTCAGAGTTTTAATGCTTTTTACACTTTTTGTGACATTCAGCTGTTTCATAACTTTTCGGCTAGAAATTGACTTCTCTAGTTAGCTGCCACATGATGCAGCAGTGACTGATGGGTCTTTGTTCTTTGGTGACAGGGTTCTCCTGGAGAGAGAGGCGCTGCTGGCCCCGGAGGTCCCATTGGTCTGACAGGACGCAATGGCCCCCAAGGACCACCTGGCCCTGCTGGAGAAAAAGGAGGCCCTGTGAGTACTTCTATCTAACTCTCGCTCAGTCAAGCGCCTCACTTTTACTTTTCCACTGCAAAGTTTGAGGAACATTTTTGATTTGACTGATGATAATGTGACACTTCTCAATGACTGTAATGTGTTTAGGGAGAGAAAGGTCCCATTGGTCCTGCTGGCCGTGATGGCATTCAAGGTCCTGTTGGTCTTCCTGGTCCTGCCGGTCCTCAGGGTCCCCCTGGAGAGGACGGTGACAAGGTGGAGTAAAGATGTTTTGACTGTCGTAATCCTTAATTTAAACATTCCACCATCTGTAACCAGCAGCTCCTTCCTAATGAGATCAGAAGAATTTAGTTCAATGAATAAGAGAAAAATACAATGATAACATCAAAGAATACAACGCATGTCTACTGTCAGTATCTTCAAAATGTGTCAAGAATTGTGAAGATGTTATATAAGTGCTGTTTTTGGTACTTTTATACTTCTGTCTATTGTTGCAATGACACCACATGGCTATTTCACAAAGGCTGCTGCACAGTTGCCTCAATAAACATGTATTCCAATACCACAAACGTCTTAATATACAGTGCATATACTGTATATAGAAAACACACATACTGCATACAAACAGCTACTTTTTTCAGTCTTACTGTGTTTGGCCTCAAGCCTAAAATGATAATAATAATAATAATATCAGATCATCGCATTCAGTAAACACAATAAGTACACTCTGGATGCAATATAAACATTTGTGAACACAATCCGACAAGCATGTACTGAAAAAGTCAATAGTGTACATATCAGTGGCGGACCGTGCATTTTATACCTGGGCCTTCTGTGCTGTCCTACTAGAGAGCCATCTCCTAATAAGCTCATTATGAAGCCACAGCTATGGTTATTTGTTTCTAGGGGTGTAATAATACATGTATTCGTATTAAACCGTTCGGTACGAGGCTTACGAACCGAACAATACGTTTGAATAAAACTAGTGCATTTGGAAAATGCAGAAGCTTAAATTGTGGGAAATATAATGTTTTCGGTGGACTGCTCTCATGTAACAGACAACAGGCTTTGTGACCTCTGAACCCGGAACAATAACAAAAAACAGCTGAGGCTGCGGCACCGCACGTGTCTTCAGGGGGCTAAGCTAACGAGCTTAGTGGGGGAAACAACAGCCCGAACGGATTCAACTGCCCGGACAATAACCCCGCACATGACGGGATGCTTCGTAATTAACGGACAATGCATATAGTCCAAATCAATGTAATTAACACAATGACAAGAAAAACTCACAAGAACCATATGACAACAAAGCAACGAATCAATCCAGCAACACTGCAGCGCTAAAACACGAGCCATTCATATTATTCATAAAAACAACACGATAGACAAATGAGCACAGTAGAAACGCTACTGCAGATGTAAAGACACAAAATCAGTTAACTTACCACGGCTGCTCTTCACTTAAAAAGTCCACTCAGGTCTCTGCAAAAGTTTTCAAAAGCATGTAGCTTGTGCGTGTCCTGTCGTGTAGCTGCCTTTGTTAGCGTAGCATAGCTCCAAACAGCTCCAAACACCAAGAGCTCAGTTGCAAATTAAACGCAGTCTTAGCCATAAAATGTGCAACGCTTCCCCGCCGCTGTCGGCCAGAAATACCGTTCGTACAAATCCTTCTCCCTGCTGGGTCAGGGCTGCTAGCTGTGGGCTTGACCGACCCTTTGATATGATGTCCAGCTTTTCTGGAAATGTCCTTCTAAAGAAATCCATTTAAAAACGCTAAAAATGTCATGTCAATGTCATAACTTCTTACATATGTTTCAACTTGAACTGTTACTAAACACTAAGATCTGCTAGCTAGCTTTCTGTTTGACAAAAGTCACGCTGGCCCACTGACCAATCACGGCGCACCTTAATGCTGACGTATTTAGCAGGCTACCTGGGTAGCTCTGGCACGTCAAAGAATACGCCCAACATGTCAAACTAAAGATCTGATTGGTTGAAGACGATGACAATCAACAATATTCTCCCCATATACTTTAATCTGCAAAGTCTACCTAGAGGACTTCGGGCCTCTCTCCTTACATAGAGACATAGAGGCTGAATCTGATTGGATAAGAGCTCTACTTAAAACAAGATGCACTGGAAGCAGCGCTGCAGGCTGGAAGCAGAGCAACTGAGGAAGACAGGAGCTGTGCAATGAGAAAATAAGCTAATGGGAAAAAAATACTTGTGAAAAATTCTTAAATTATAAAATAGCTATAACTTTGCGATTCTGTTTAGGCCAGCAGAGAAGGCTTAGCTGGCCCTGACGGCCCACCTCTGGTACATACATACCCAGTTTACCTTCAGACCAGCAAATCCCACATCCACACTGAACCACAGATCTCTATCTTTGCATTTGTAACCACCTGGCCTCGCCGATCCCAGTCACGTCTTCCATCACACCATTTTGTCAATCATAGTGCCAATGGGGTTAGACAGGGAGCCAATCAATTAATTGCAAACACTCGCCAAAGGTCTTTGTGGGCCAATCACATTAGAATCTCTTGAGAAATATTTACTACCCACTCTTGGTAGAGGTGACACTTTAAGATATTGGACTTTAACTAAACATGGGAGGCAAAAGCCTTTTAAGATGGATGAGAGAGATGTGAGCTCTGCTGTTTGTATTGCACCTCAGGGAGAAGTTGGCGGACCTGGACAGAAGGGAAGCAAAGGAGACAAGGGTGAACTTGTGAGTCTTTATTTTCTCTCTTTATTACCTTTCCTTAATTTCTTTTTTAAAAAGGCAATGAGTTTTGAATGATAAATCATGCTAATTGAGCAAAGAACACAAATTGTATTTGCTGAATTATCATTATGAGCTGAATAAATCAAAGAACACAGTAAACACAGTTTACAATGACCTCATCTGAGGTTATCTTGCCGTAAACAATCTGCAGCATATAAAATATTATCTGAGTTGCTGCTGTGTTTCCTTAATGTGTATTGCTTACCGTATAAAGTGTGAGTGCAAACAAGTAGTAGTAGGGGATCCCAGTAACCAATAAACTATTTTTCATTGCTCTTTATGTTTTTAGGGTCCACCAGGCTCAAGCGGTCTTCAGGGTGTGGTCGGAGCTCCTGGTCCAGCTGTGAGTATGGCTTCCATGTCCATGTCCATGTATGGCATTTGTGTCAATTACTCACTCTGTGTCACCTAGAATTCATGCAGAACAAGTTTTCTCTTGCCTCGATGATGGACAAAGAATCAAAAAATAGATTAGAGTCTTAATGAATTGAAGTAAATGGGAGCCACGTTCTAGAACAGCTAAACTATGTAAAAAGAACTCTGCGTGAGACGGTTGTGTTTTTAATAGTAAGGATTTAGCTAAATGCATTTGTTTAGGAAGTAACGAGCATACGAGACTTGGATTATACTGCAGTTTGTAAAAAGATGCTTTGATTTGATTTTGCTATTGTAAAATGTGGCCCCCATTAAGTTCAATTCATCAAGACTTTCCCCAGTTTTTTATTCTTTGCTATTCTCGTATGCCTCCACATTTAAAGTTTTCTTCAATAATTCCCATTCTTTAATTAATTTAATGTTGCACAAATTTAATTAGAAATACAACTATTACTTGCTACAGGGTCCCCCACATAGATTTTTGTCATCACATTCATTAACAGCTTGTCCTTTAGACAGTTTGAGCACCCAGTAATCAATTCCCCTGCAGTTTCGAATTTAGAATTTGTATTGCTTTGGAATACATCTTTTCTCTGTATTACCTCATATGGTACGCCGTTTTAGTGGAGAATGCTGCCTTGTATGCTGCAGAACATCCTCTACTCATCTATCTCATTAACACAACAGGAAAAAGTCCTGTTTCTACAATAGCTGATGGCCTGAGGGCAACTGAGATCTCGTTGCTATAAATTATCAGGCCTTAACAACCATTCTAGCAAAAATTCAGCATCTGCAGGGCTCTGTGGGGGCTGGAATAGGCCGGGTGAGACGGATTGCCGCGAGCAGGTAGTGCACCCAAGCTGAATAACAAATTATTTAACAGTTGTTTATTGTGGTGAGTCAGTCTGCTCATGTGTATTCATGCCTTCATAACTGAGACCTGACTCGTGCTGTGTAATTTCACCATTATCTGCCCTCTTTTTATTATTGCACGTACTGATGCTGTTATCAATTTTGACTACACTATCTACCTCACCTCTCAATCCTGGAAACATGTTTGTGTTTGCAGGCAAAATGAATGATCCAATTTTCTTTTTAGCTAAGACTGAACAAGGTGTACAACAGCTCATTCACTGGTATTGTCTTTAAGATGCAATTTAGGTCAAGCAGTTAGAATTAAACATTATTGATCTTCATCAGGATGTGCTAAACATCCGTTTCTATAAATCAATTGTGTTTTTGTGTTCAACAGTGTCTAATAAAAAGACATAAATGTATACGACAATGTCTTGAAATGTCACTTGGCAGTGGAAAAACACAATTTTGTTTCTAACATAACATGAGGCAAACAAAAAAAAATAGCCACTTAGATTTTTTTCAGGGGCAGTCCAAACAAAATATGTCTGATGCACTTCAGGTGAGTCATAAATTACACTTGCCTCAGCATGTGTGTGATGCCTCCTGGCCTAAGTATCTCTTATACCCACAGGTATCTCATTCAATTACAGCTACACTTCAAATTTTAGATAGACCCATATAAAAATGACTACAGAGTCCAGAAAATGAAACATTCACAGTTATTATACATTGAGTTATGATGATTAAAGCCCCAAAGAAAGCATTTTCCTAATTGGAACTTCAGTATGTGTTGAATGCACATACTTTTGTGGTTCCTACTCTGTAACAGCTTTAATTCAGAAAACAGTGAGCCAGTTTTTCAATATACAATTTGTCAGTCCTGGAGAATATACTCTTCCTTCTCATTAGAAGTTGTAGGAGCAAGATACGCAAACCAAGCTTCGCATTTTGGTCATGAAAACTGCTTGGGGCTTTCTTCCATGTTGTTTCGGCAGTTCCATCCAATTCTATCAATCAAAGAGTTCCACTGTTTTAACAAAAATAGTGGTGAAAGTTGCTACAATGAATGACAAACACTCTACAGGCACACTCATTTCTGATTCTGATCTCCCTGAGGTGCTGTCGGGGCAGTCAGATTTTTGAATTTTTTTTCCGGTTAAAGTCTCTCTAAACTTTAGTCTACCTTGTCTCTGACTCTTCAGTTCAAAGCTGTGCCTGCGCTACCTGTAATCACCTAACATTTCCTTCTAAACCGCTCTGCATTCAGTACCAGTGCCTGAGGCTGCCTACATGTCCCAGGGCTCAGCAAGAGCTCCACAAGCACTTTAAAGTGCTGACATGCGTTTGAACTGAAAACTCCCAGTTTGTCAGCACTTCGCTCCTTCCCTGTAGTCCCCCCTTTCTATCCTCTGTAGCCATATGCACCTCTGACTTCACAGAGGAAGTCAGCATCTTTCACATACACTATTTACCATAACCCTGTGGCTATAGTGTACTGTATCCTGCATTCTCTGATGAAGAGCTTTGGTAATCTGACTGATGACTCAGGTAGCCCAGCACCATAGTGGATCCGTGGCTAGATCCGGCCTCGCCCTTGTCCTTATTGTTTTGAGTTTGCATTGTCCTCAAAATGCTCAAACGTAGCCTTTCCTGCTCCAAAAATTTGCAGGTTGACTCAAATTTTAAATGACCTGTGAGTGCAAATGCCTGGCAATGCGTGAGCCCTGAGTGCACTGGCCTGTCCAGGGTGCATGCTGAGAAAAGCTCCACTCCCTCATGACCCTTAGCAAGAATATGGTGGTGTAGAGGATTGATGGATGGGTGAAATTGCCAAAACTAACCTTCAGAAAGAGGCATTAAGGTAAACTGTCTGTCCTAATCTGTGTTTAAATACGGGGCATCGACCCACCCTCTACCATGTGAGCTTGGATATGCTCCATAACCTTGAAAAGGATTAAGAGGGGAAAGTATTCCCATAAGAGAAATTCCACATAGATACCAGTATTTGTGGACTTGCATTTGCCAAAGCTTTGGCTAATGGTAGAAAAGAATAAATATGTTTCGATTTAATGAGCTATGACCTCCTACAGGGCAGTGATGGTGAGTCTGGACCGAGAGGACAGCAGGGTATGTTTGGCCAGAAAGGAGACGAGGGAGCCAGAGGATTCCCCGGTCTACCAGGACCCATCGGACTCCAGGTAGGTCTACATCTTTTATATATACACACACACACACACACACACACACACACGTGTTGATTGTTGATTGCCTAGCACATAGCTTTCCCTCTTTCAGAGCCAAGCGGAGTAGAACGAGTCCCTCCAAACCCCTTAAACCGACAACATTTCACCTCTCCTTACATCATTTACATTACATCAAAACAGAGCATAATTTATTAATGCAGCCTTGGCTCCTAATAACACTCTGCATTGCTCCTGGGCAAACAATGCTTCCTCCCCCCCTCCAGGATAGCATAGGCAGTGCTCAAAATCCATCACCACTGCTAACATTTTGCATTTGGCATTTTGCCGCTCCATTAATGGTGGAGTGGAGACTGCCGTTGGTTTTCCACTCAGACTACATCACATTATCATGCAGTAAACCACTTCCTTGCAGTGCTCCCAGCCAGGACAAATAAAAGACCATCCTGTGGTAGCCTGTATTCAATCAGATATTTTAATCAATGTATAGTATGGATTAATTTATCTTTTGAAAATATTTCTCATAATAGATGGATTGCAATACTCATACAGTATTCATTTCCTAGAGGATTTAGAGAAAAGAGGCAGCAACTCTGAGGCAGGATGGCAGTCAGGATGCTTTGGATACTAGGATAGACACATTTGCTTCGTCAGGTATCAAACCTGTGACCCTGAAAAAATTCTGTCTAGCCACCATTACACCCTGCTTATACAAACACAAACTATGCATATTAAATGCTTTGCAGAAGAGTGTAATTTTAGGGCTTTTACCAATAACTGACCCACCGTTTTATTTTCCACTTCAACAAACATTGATCTGTGGCAATTTATCTTATTTTAATGGTAGAAGTTCATTGATTTGTAGAAAGTGTTTTTCTTGGAATAGAGTATGCAGACATTTTTGGTATTAAAATGATACTACCGGTATGTAACTTTTGAGAGAGAGATATCACATTCTTACTCTTGCAAATTGCAAAAACTAAAAACAATAACAAATGAAAATGCATCCTTCCTTAATTCAATACACTCCGGGTTTTGCAGATAAAACCCAACTTAGTGTGTTGTACAACAGGTATCTAGTGGGGGCTAATGTTAACTAATATCAGCAAACTTTATGTAGATATTACTGTATAACTGATATTGCTGAGTCATTTCACTGACTTTAGTGAATAAATGCTAGCGAGAGCGTAGTGTAACTGTCTCTTGTGACAACACTTTTTGTCATTAAGCAAAAGTTACATACTGTGAGTTCAGATAAACGTACTACCATACTATTGCCAAAAATACCAGGATGTCCTACTGCATCCGGGCAAATTTTGCAGTATGCAAGCCAGCATGCTTTTCTGGCTATTCAGACCGACACATATATCTGCTGTGGATATTTGAGCAAGAAGATCAAAGTTCAAGGTACAATGTTATAATGAAGTAGTATGTTCCGATTGAATACATACTGCATGCAAAGGTACTTTGTAAGGACAGCTGCAGTGTGTACTGCTGTAAAAGTTAAAAGAATGTGATTTGAAACACAGCGATAGTCTCACTTTAGGAAATTAACTAAACTGTGTTTGCTTTTAAACTGTCCCATAAAGATGTAATACTGAGATGAAGACAAAGCTTAAAGTGACTTCTGCTCCACACCACTTTGCTCTGTTCAGCTTCCTTCTCCTCAAAACTGCAACAGAGGAAAAGAAGAGCAACAGGGCAGAGCATTGGCTCATTTAAGCCAATGAGCTAAAGTTGAAGAAACTTGCATTGGTGGCAATGAATAAAGAATCGGCACATTTTAGAATATCTAGAAGTCAATTACCCAAGGACTTGTGGAGAATGAAATTAGAGAGAAGCCCTGCTGGTCAATAGGGCCAGATAGCGTTGTTATTAAGTGCAATTGGCTTCTAATTGAGCATAATGCACTCCATCTCCACTCTTTTAATTATGTTTGGCTAAGCTGCCCTTCAATAGATGGCAGCAACCACTGCGAACTCAGCTCTTCAATTCAATTATCTGTAGCATTAATGATTTTTGACTATGGGGAACGAATGGCTTTGCTTTGAAAGGCTTCCATCATTTAGGGCGGTGTTTGCCGTGGAATAATGGAGTCCTCACTGAGTGGATGAATTCATCAGATCAAGAGGTTAAGATGTGGATGAAGAGGAGAGTTAATATCAGATTTGATTACACCAGTGTGTCCTTATAGTTCATGGCTAAGAAATGCCGAATCATAAGTTAACATTTGTTTATTATTTGCTCTGATATATGAGCAAATAAGAGTAGTTGTGTGCGGATTTGTGTGTGTTTTTGTCTGTGTGTGTGTGTGTGTGTGTGTGTGTGTGTGTGTGTGTGTGTGTGTGTGTGTGTGTGTGTGTGTGTGTGTGTATGTTAATATTACTCACAATACACCTCTTCTTTCTGGCCTGCTAAACCATTAGTATGTATTTTACAAAAGAGCGTAACAAGTTGAGCAATTGATCAAGAGCTCATCACATCCAAACATAATGCATGACATAGTTTGCTGCTTTATTTTTCTATTGTCACTACCCTGCTTTATTACTGTGACTAAAGTCCCAGTCAGAATCTGTTATAGATTATCCTTCTCGGCCATTCCAGAGGTACATTAAATCAAACTAAATGGGCTGAAACTACACATATGTGATCTCGATGATCGATATCCACGTCATTTCAGTTTCACGGTAACTTATCATAACCGCCGCTTTCCACCCACCTATTGATTATGCATGCTCCATCATCGCAGCTTATTTAACACAACAAATAATAACTGCAATTATGCAGATAAACAATAAGCTACAATAGCAAATGAGAGCTCCTTCCCGAGTTGTATTCAAACTGTTTTAGTCAAATGTGATTGAATCCCAAAACTGGATAATACATACCACCTGCATCGTCCTCTTTGTTTTCACTTTCCAGCAGACATAGATGGATGGAGCTCCCACCCTGCAATTTACACAGGCTGATTATACCCAAGCTTCCCATACCCTTTAATTACAATAGGTGTCCTTTTTGACTAATTGTCTGTTTACACTCAGAGGTTATTCTGCTTGTATTAATGCATTTTCCATCACACTGCATTCTAAAGCTCACTGTTCAATACACATCATCTGTTAGTACCCGTTAATGAGCTGCAAAAATGTTTTTCTGCCGCCTCGCATGACCCTTTTCTTTGTTCTGAAGAATATTTGTCTTCTTTGCAGGGATTGCCCGGCCCTCCTGGTGAGAAGGGAGAGAATGGAGACGTTGGAGCAATGGTGAGTGCAGCTTTGTCAGTGACTTTTCTCTGTTGCAGCGATTCGCATTGTATTCACGTACAATCTTGAGAGGAGGGGAAATTGTGTTGATTGTTCTGAAGTTTTGGCTCGTGGCTGAGTTTGGCGACTCCTCGAGCCACTTGGAAGGTTTTTTGAAGTCTGTGGAAGATGTATTGACACAAACATTTATACTGGTTTTGCAGACTTTGTTTCCATGCAGTATGTTTTTGTTATCTATCCAGTTTTGTAGATTTGGTTTGGGGGATGTATGTTTCCCAAATGTTTAGTTGTATTCTGTTCTGTTTTGTTATGCCTTTTTTAATTCCCTGTAAACTTAGTTGTATATATTTTGTTTTTGTATATTTGTAAATTCATCATATAATGTTTCTATGTATTTACAAGTGTTTTACACCAATTTCTTGTACACAAGTAATTGGTGAATAAAGTTTATTTCTGATTCAGGTTCTGATACCCAATTGAAAAAAAAAAACACTTATACTGTAGCACCAAGTGATTCTTTTGGATTGATTTATTTTATTTTTATGTTTTGAGCATATGTTAAGCTTGCCTCCTGCAACATAAAGAAAACAATTATTGTCAATACTACTATACTGTACATAACTTCTATTTGTGCTGACAGGGTCCACCTGGTCCTCCTGGCCCCAGAGGTCCTCAAGGTTCAAGCGGAGCCAATGTAAGTTTGATTGTTTATTTTTCATTGAATTTTTTTTGGGCATCTGCTAAGGATGCCACCTGGGCGCCTCCCTAGGGAGGTGTTCTAGGCACGACCAGCTGGTAGGAGACCCCGAGGGAGGCCCAGGACCAGGTGGAGGGACTATATCTCCAAACTGGCCTGGGAGCGCCTCGGGATCCCCCAGTCAGAGCTGGCTGATGTGGCCGGGGAAAGGGAAGTTTGGGGTCCCCTGCTGGAGCTGTTGCCCCCGCGACCCTATCCCGGATAAGCGGTTGAAAATGAGATGAGATTATTTTTTTTCTTTTTAAAGGCATCAGTTATAATTATAATAATAAAACAAAGTTTGTCAAAAAAAGCACACACTTCTGTTGTATGATTCTTGCTTTCTTTGGATAATCGCTAAGTATCCTCATTATGATTTATCCACAGGGTGCTCAAGGTCCTCCTGGTGGTATTGGTGCAATGGGAGGTGTTGGTGAGAAGGTAAGAGCAGCTGATTGTGGAAGTACTTGTTATGTACATTCCTTTTATTTCCTTTGTTTTGTCTTGTTTTGTATTTGTACTCCTGAAGGAAGCAGACATTTTACTACCATGCTCAGTTTGTGTGTTTGACATTAAAGTAGAAGATACAAACAAAAAGTTAGCCAGCTGATAACACTATCTTGTGTGATAATCCACATTTTCACTGTCATGTAATAGGGAGAAACCGGTGAAGCTGGGAACCCAGGACCACATGGAGAGCCTGGTACCGGAGTAAGTACAGTATCATGCTAAAATACTCATGATATATTTTCAGCATCATTTTTTATTTCCAAAAAAGAAACGATAACTGATAATTCATACATGTGAAAGTAGCACTCATAATGCATGACAAGTAGCACCACACTCAACCCAGCAGTTTGAACTAGTGTACAATTCATCCCTTGCAGTGTGCACTTGTGACTGTTTAAGCAATCTGTATGTGAATAGAATACCTGTGAGAGCAGATAATTACGTTATGTCTATTATTTGACACTTCAGCTATGGGGGGCTGTTCTACCTCTAAGTATCTTACCCCATACTGTATGTATGCAGGCTGATGTGTCATAAGAGGGCTTTTCTGCAACTATTCAGCTCTGCCAGATTTGAACTAACCTCCTGTTTGAGGCTTTTATCAAAGGCAAAAGTCAGAATACGTTATTTTGTGTGACAAAAGCGTCACAATAGCTTTTTTAGTTTTTCAGAATAACGGTCTGGTGTTTCATGTCACCAAAATTAGTGCTAAATGACAGGAAGCCCACTTTCTCATAATGAATTTAACATTCATTTACAAGGGGATCTCCTGCATCAATCCACATAATATGCACAACATCAATTACATAATGCAGCGTACTGTTTTTGCCTGCAAAAGTGCCTCAGCTTTTAACTTTCCATTTGTATAAATCATGAAAAGGTATTCAGAGCAGTGCCATTGATCCAGGCTAAGCACTGATTGTGTAGACCAGAGAGGCCTCACCTTAGTTATAGGTATATGCCAATCACAATCCCTGAGTCTTAGTCCATCAGGTGGTATTGATGTATGCGCCTGCTGCCGCGCATTTGTTTATGGTGACAGATAGAGCTAGTGTTGCATTTCACATCGAGGTCAATTTCAAAGGTGCCATGCTGCATCGACTTGAGAAGCTCCCTGCTCTAATGGGCCAACTAACGATTGTGGGTTTGTAATTATGCTCCAATTGCGGCTCTTAGTCAGAGCCAACACTTTAAAGACACTGTTGCTGCTATTACTAGAGCAAAACAAAAGATGATACGACTATTTAGTGTTGACTGTTTGTGGACTATTTGGTTTCTTTTTTTCAGCTCTCAGAACAATACTTTGAGTTTTTTGTTTTATTGCCAGATGGAGAGACAGATTTGACAACACATAGGTCTCGTGCTGTTGTCTAAGAAGTGTGAATGGCTCTTATGTGGTCTTCATGGTGACAAGCTTGTGATGCATTTTCCCTCAGGGACCCAGAGGAGAGACTGGTGAGAAGGGAGAAACTGGCCCACCTGGAGCTGCTGGACCCGCCGGTGCCCGCGGACCCTCTGGAGATGACGGTCCCAAGGGCAACCCTGTATGTCACCTCCACTGTCACACACACACAGCCATGACTGATGCATTATTAAAGCTGTCAGCTGCAGAATCAGTGTCATATTAGTCAGTCGAGCTGTTCGCTGTCAGACAAGTTGTTGAGGCAATGTCAAATATCTGAGTCAAGCTCAGTCTTCTCTGTGTCTCGATCTGTCTGCAGGGCCCTGTCGGCTTCCCAGGAGACCCTGGTCCCCCTGGAGAGCCTGGTGCTGCTGTAAGTGATACATTTATCCCTCAGTCAATCATATATTTATTATTATTATGTATATTTAGTGAGTAGCAATACATGCCTTTATTACCCATAAGTTATGTTTCTTCTCTTTTTAAAGTGACATTCTTGATTTTTCCCATTTTGTGAAGTTTTTTGTTATTGTTTGTATGTAAATTTATTGAATGTGCCATTAATGTAGACCCAGCTGTGATGTGAAATAGTGTTCAGTACAAAAAGTTAGCCAGCTGATAACACTATCTGGTGTGATAATCCACATCTTCCACAGAGTACAAGAGCTGACTAATGTTGTCATTTGTGCATTTTGCTTTAGGGTCTTGACGGTTTATCAGGTGACAAAGGAGACGATGGAGATGCTGGGCAACCTGTAAGTCGAACCTGATCTGAAGTTGTGAAAACTTGCCAAGTAAAATGAAAATGATCCAGCCAGTCACATTCAAACACTAAAATGAATTTCCCATATATACAATCATGTGCAAAAGATATATTTTTTCAATGTGTGAAGTAACCTGAGAATTTAGAGGAGCAGCATTTTGGGTATCTAGTAATTTAATTTAATTTTGGGTTTTCTTAAACATTAAAATCTAGAAAATGTGTACATTAAGGGAAATTATGGAAATAAAACTAGCAGCGCCATTTGATGTCATGTTGCAGTTTATTGTACATTTTAATTTCAGTTCTGTTGGAATTCACTTGATCATTCTAATAGTGAAGCATATGTAGCAACAATATGGTGAAACGGGTGTGAAAAAGACCAAAAAACTATATTTTCAATTCTGTGAAAATCTGTTTTTGCAAAATTTTAGATATTTCATAATGAAACAAAACTCTTCAGTCTTTGTGAAGTGTATTTAAATGTCCTATCTACTCTACTTTAGGGCCCTGCAGGTCCATCTGGTGAGGCCGGAGTACCAGGACCTCCAGGCAAAAGGGTGAGTACATTTCCAAAATGATGCATGAGACAAAACGTCTGCTAAACTCTTGAGATGTTCTCTATTTTTAGATTAGCTTTCAGGCTTGAAAGCTATTTTTACTCCCTGTAGGGTGATAAACATTTATGATAGCATTATATTGTATTTTTGGATTAAGTTTTAGTTTGATCGGAAATTACGCCCTTTAGCTTCTGAGAATGTCTGGAATAGCCAGCGATTGCAGACAGAGATCATACTGTAAGAGAGTTTTGATGTATCGTGAGTTTGACTTGCAGTAATGTGAAAGCAAAGCAGTAAGACGTCCGCTGTTGCTAAAAGTCAGGAAATTAACTTGCCACTTTAATTTCTGGCACTCAATGCCCTTTCTGTTACATCAGACTTGGGCCAACATTATTTAATTTCTCTAGCATGGCATTTTTTACAATGCAATCCATTTACTGAAATAATGTTTTGCAATTAACAATAACACATGCCATTAATGTAGAGTATGAAAGGCTGGCACAATATGGCATGAGAGAATAGAAACATTGATGTTTAATGTAAATTAATTTAGTTTGTTGTACTTTAGCAGAGATGATGCTCAGTAAACGTGTCCTCCAGAGCAACCAGCTGCCATTTCATTGTACAATACACGGTACAAATACAATACAGGTCTTGCACATCTTGGTCACTTTTTTCAGCTTGGATCATAAATAAACATTGATAGAAAATAACTATGTATATTGTGTCAAGCACCGTGCATATTTAAGGTTCTTTAATTAGTATTTTTATTTTAATTTCATTAAATCTTATGCTTTTTTCTATGACACAACATTTCAGAAGGAAATATATATTTATTTGACAGCTTTAGTAAGTTGTTACTTGTTTGGATTAAGATGTTACATTAAAAACATGCTATAAGCTTATATAACACACTACTCTGTTTGCTAAAAATGAAACTTTATTGGTCTGTGGCCTCTTAAAAAAAACTATTTCAACAATTGTTAGCTGTCACATCACAGAAATATTTCCCTCCTAAACCTTTCAGATGTTTTCACTGAAATAACAGTTTGAGGTCCAAAGTGGTACAATTATTCAATATTTCACAAAAAGCAAAGATTAAAGATAAGTCTAAAAAATGTCTTGGGAACAATATTTTCCTCTGTAATAATTGCACAGCCTCTCTGAGTACTGGATGGGGCCCACTGTCAACAACCACTGGACTAAACTAGCTATTGTACGTATAAAACTAGCTCCATTTTGACCAACTAAAACGGTAAAATTCTACTTGTGAAATTGCAATGATGAAACAGTATTAACAATCTAATTATGTAATATTACAATAACACATAAGGGTTATTTTGCTGGAGAAGAAGTACTTTTACTTTTAAGTACATCGTGCTGATAATACTGTACTTTAGCTGAAGTGGGATTTTACTTGTAATGGTGCATTTTAACCATGCTGCAGTGATACTTTTACTTAAGTCAAGGATTTGAGTACTTCTTCAACCCCAGTGAACAAGAGGATATGTCCTGTTTTGAATTGATCGACATTGTAATTGTCTTGACTTTGGAGATTTCAAAATATTGCCTCTGTTGTGGCTGAAACACATTGATTTCTCAAGCTTGTCATGACCACCGCTTGTGGTATGATACTGAGAGAAGATGATCATCATGTAGATGAAGTACAGTCGCATTATCTGTCATAAAATGTCTAAAAAATATCTACATGCCACATTAGTTTGCTTGTTTTCATGCAATTCTGTGGCTGGAATTAAAATGCTGGCTTGGACTGTCGTACATTTTAAAAACGTTGCTGAGGTAAGCACATTTTAGACCCCCAATTTGTATTCCAAGGGATACTATCCAGGTGACAGAGGGTACAGAACATATTAATGGACTTTGCGATATGATTTTTCATCCTTCACCAAGGTAATTCGGGGTTAGTCTCTTTCCCAATATCTCTTCGAAATTGACTCAGGTTTGGTGCTCATTGATGCGTATAGCTGCTTGACTACATTAGCACACATGCACGCACAGGAGCACACACACACACACACACACACACACATATGCACTTTCACTAATGCACATACACAGTTGCCAGGGCTCATAACCTACATTGAAGACCAGTGGCTTTTGTTGGGTCTATTTGATTGTGGTTTCTAATGGCAAATGACAGTCCACTTACAAGGTTTTGACCACAGGCTGTTTGGTGAAAATACTGATGTGCTTTTAGCCCAGTATGTTTGGAATGTAGGGCAATTTGCTTGCACTCATGTTGCCTGGTCCTGCATAACCCTCTCTCTTTGAAAAGATTCAAGGTCAGGGCATGCATCAGCCAAACAATTAGTATGCATATGAAACAACTGCTTGTCAGCAAATGTTGGAAAATGTCTCTTATTGTCTGTTGTTTATTTAATTCAATGATATAGTTGGATATTTGTTTTTATGTTTTTAATATACAAACTACAATTGCAAACTATACTGTTCTTGTTGTTTCCTCAGGGTCCTGTTGGATCAGCAGGTCAGGAGGGCAGACAAGGAGAAAAGGGATCAAAGGTAAGTTGTCAACAGTCTGGACTTTTACAAATTACAATCAACTGTTGAAGTAGTACATGCAGCGATCAGGGTTAGATAAATTATGGAAGCAAAGAAAGACCTTACTTTGAATATTATACGGAAAGTAACTGAATAAATAAAATGATATATAAATACAAGTCATCGATACCTAATATTTAATATTGAAATATATTAAAGTTGCTGTAAGTCAACTGGTCATTTACAGATCTTAAAAGTCAAGTTAAAACATTTCGATGATCAAATTGGTTGGTGAAACTCAGTTATAAAGATATAAAATTAACACTTTTAAACTACCAAGGATAATCATTAGAGCCTCAGAATGTAACCTGATCAGACAAAGATTTGATCAAATCCACTGTTGAGTTAGAAACATGGTTATAGCTAAGTAGGTTTGCACATACAAGGAATTTGCTTTGCTCTATTGTTGCATGGACAAGAAACAAATAGAAAATAGAAAAGATTACAATGAAAATATATTAAAAAAAAATATTGAATTACTCTGTGGAAATGTCAAAGAGGGAAATTCAAGCCACATAAATTCAACTAGTTGTTTTTCAAACTTAAAAGGTAAAGCTTTTTTACAGGTTCATATTTCCTAATACTTTTTATAATGTGTTTAGCAATACGTTTCCTGGAATTAACTGTTTAATAAAGTACTAATTATACCACTTAAACTAATTAAAAATTGATTGGTACACATCCAATTATTAAATTAACTGTTGTATTATTTGCTAGAATAATGTGCGTTTAAATGCAGCTTTTCTATCAAGGATATAGCTATGTTCCCAATAAGCAGTACCAAAGAACAATAGTTATTTCAAGGAAAAATCCTTGAAAGAAATTACGTACCCGTAAAAAAGAAAGTGTTAAGTAAAAATCTTTCAATGCTATAAATCTATTTGTATTTACATTTCAACATTAATACCCAATTGTGACATTTTACCACTCATGAATACTTAAAGGGACACAAGAGTTTTCTTCTAACCAAGCGACCACAGTTTATATTCAGTGTTACTCACCTAAATGCATCATGTGTATCCTTGAGGGCAAACAAGCATATCAAATGCATTTTCTTCCTCATAAAACATTGTAAATTAAGTATTTTGAATTCAGCATTCTTTACATCCATGTCAACCAGCTTGCAGTGTATTGTGTATTGTGTATTGTGTGCATGTGTGTCCTTGTAGACGGCATCAACAAAATGGGCCTATTCATTAAACAAAAGACAAAAAAAAAACCAGCTCCATAGTGCTACTAGAGGTCTAAAACTCCATAGGGAACCTTTAGGTTGCCTTTCTTTCCTCCCATGAAATGCCTGAAAAGATAGATGAGTGTAAAGGGCATAGTAACATTGATTTAAAAAGGTACATTTATGTGTTCACATCAGATCCTCTATAGCTGTAAAAATGTAAGAATTGTTTTCACCGAAGAAGCAGTGGGTTTTCTTGAGGCTATTAGTAGATTTGATTGCTTTGTTAAAATCCATAACATTGAGTTTGCGCTGTTGAAGAGCATCAAATAAGAAATGTCTTTGTACGCCTTAAAGAAATTGTTTGTCTGTAAATCAGTTGGTTCAAAGAAAAGCACCGACAGAAAACCTGATAAATCTCAGACGTGGCCTTGCTTGTTGTTCTTTCTGTTCTTTGTCGTCCTCTATCCCTCACGCAGACACACACATATTCAAAGTGCACTTTCTGTCCACATCGAGTTAAAGGATTAGAGTTGATTTGATGGAGACAAGACATGCCTGCGTGGTGATCCTCAAGTTTAAATCCAGGCCTAATTGGTTGTCAGAGCAATTTAATCCCTTCCTCCTCTTCCCCTAGTCAATATGACATCTCTGGAACTTTAATACATAAAAACTTGCTCTTCCTGCTCGGAAACAGAAGATGAGATCTGGTAACATTTGATCTGTTGGGATGTTTCAAATCCTCGAATCCTTCCAATCTGAGTTTTTTAGTGTGTGTGGAAGGAAAACATTGCAAAATATTGAACAATGTGGCTTTCTTCTGTTTGCAGGATTGCTTTAATTATCAAGTTGGACAAAGTTATTGTTGTCATCAGTGAAGAGACATACTGTGTGGAGTACTATTTTCATTGTGGAGCAAAGTTTTTAAGAGCGAGTCCTGCTTTTGTTTGTATCTCCTGCAAAAGGACGTACTGTTGTTGTTTTTTTATTGTTCTTAGTTTTTTTTGAAAATGCTTTCAACATGTTTGTTACTAACACCTGTAACCAAATAATAGCTTTAAGTGCCCAGACCAATTGTTATTTTGTGCTGATGTTTTACAGGGAGAAACTGGTGCTGAGGGTCCTGTTGGGAAAACTGGACCTGTGGGACCTCAGGGGCCTGCTGGAAAGTCTGGTCCTGAGGGACTGCGTGGAATTCCTGGTCCTGTTGTGAGTACATTTTGCCAAAGATCTGCAACTTTTTTTATGCCACAGGTTTCATATTATAACCTGTTCGAAATGACACATGGAATTTATTGAATTCATCTGTATGGAGAAAATCATGGATACTTTTTGAACATGTATTGCTTCTTAAAATACCGTTTAGTATCTTTTAAGTCTAGATTATTTTCAAGTAATTAGCCACATACTGTAATTAATTTCTCTTTATTTCCAGGGTGAGCAAGGACTGCCTGGTGCTTCTGGTCAAGACGGCCCTCCTGGACCTTTAGTAAGACATGTTCTCCCACCTGCTCACTTCTTGTTAAAACGGTCTTATGTTGCTGTTTAGCCATTTAAGGCCATTGGTCATCTGTGTAAAAAAAAAAAAATGTAATGGTAAAATATATCAGATTTTGGTGTCATAACATTACAGTATTGTAGAGCTGCAGCATTTTATCAATTAGTCAATTCAGAGAAAAATGTATCTATTTTGAGTCAGCTGAGTCAGCTGACTGATTCTTTGACTGTTGGCTAGACAAGACATTACATTTGATGTTATACAATTGATTTGAACTGTTATCCGACATTTTATGAACAAAATAAAATTGAGTAATTCTGGAAATAATCTTTGATTGCTCTCTTAAAGTATTGCAATACCTCTGCGGGAGGAATTTAGAAGAGTCACCATCAATGCAGAGATCTGTGATAGCTGTCGCTGTAAAATTGTGTGTATTCGTTTCACTGATAGTTATGCTTCACAAACTGACTCTTTCCCTCCACAGGGCCCCGCCGGACTTCCTGGTATGAAAGGTGACTCTGGATGGAAGGGAGAGAAGGTAAGATATTATTACGATGCTAATCTCAAATTGCTTTATTGTGTATTTCTCATATCTGCTTATGCACCTTATCTGCAGCTTCCAAAGTAAGCAAACGACTGGGCATATTGCCTCTATCTCTTTGTTGAGTCTCTCCCTGTAAGGATAAAGAAAGCTTCTGCTTTGTGCTTTCACACAGTGATTTAATGCAGTGAATGAATATGTATAAGTCCAATAATATTATCGCTGTAATGGTCATTGGTTAAATGCCAGCATGCAGTAGTCAGACCATAACTCTGCCTAGCAGCAGGTGCCGAGGCAGACCACCATTGTTAAATATGACGACTTCTATGAACACACTAATTATTTATAGGCAGAAATAAGAGTAGAACTGTGGTCATCTGGCCAGACATTGTGCATGAACTTTAAGATAAAATATGCATTTTGGTTTTGCTTCGAAAAACTACTTTAATTTTCTGCAGACGATGAATAAACAGAAATTAAGGTTTAAACATTTAGCTATAATGCACGAACAAGTAGGTGAAAGACAGTACAAATGTAAAAAGAGAAAATACAACAGGGAACAAAAACATGCAATGTCTATAGGTCAGACTGTTTCTGTAAACATTAATACAGTAGGTGGAGAGTGCAAATATACTGGAATAAATATTGAAGGGCTAATGTAACAGGTTGCTACATATACGTAATTAGTACAAATATTGTTTTGTTCTCAAAATTGATTTCTATGCTTTTGTCTCCCTTTTTGTTCTTTATTTTCGTCTCTGCCTGCTCCAGGGTCATCCGGGTCTTATCGGTCTAATTGGACCACCTGGGGAGTCTGGAGAGAAGGGAGACCGAGGATTGCCTGGACCTCAGGGTACTGCTGGTGGCAAGGGTGATGCTGTAAGTGTCAGGCAGAGTATGCTTTATTAAAATAGACTCATTGTCTCCACTGTAATGTGAATCTAATAAAGTCATAGCGCTGCATAAATGTATCCTTAAAAGTGTGACTTTCTGAGACTTAGGTCATATTCCCACAATACCACTATATAGTAAAAGGGGATAAAGAACAAAAACAAATTTTAATTATTTTATCACATATATTTGCATGAAAATATTCTTGTTTCACAAATTTCTCCTGTCAAAATGAATGATTCTTAGATCATTTAAACAGAAAGTGTAAAGAGTTTTGTCCTATTTAACGCATAACAATAGAACCCATTTTGCATTGAATGTTTACTTATTTTATTTGTAATTTTTTGTAGGCATTTGTCATATTGTGTATTGCATTTATGTTAATATATTAAATCTCTAACTGCAAGACATTTTGGACAATTACATTCATCAAGTATCGTATGTTAAACGAGACATCTGTATATTGTATTTAGACTCATGTGATCTATTATCTGTTATAGGGTGCTGGTGGTTCCCATGGTCCTCTTGGACCTCCTGGTCCCCCTGGTATTTCTGTAAGTATTTTTTTATTGATCAAAACATTATTCAAACTTTTTTTCATCATGGCTGTTGTTCATCTCTTAATATTTTATTTTCAACAGGGCCCTCAAGGACAGAAAGGTTCAAAGGGATCGTTTGTAAGTTATGTTTTTAATTTTTTTCAATGTTTTACGCCTTTCATTGCCTGTCATGTGTTTTATGAGAATGGGGTTCTTTTTAATTATGACCATGATACTTTGTCTTCTGTCAGGGTACAGCAGGTCAGAAGGGAGACAATGGACTGATTGGACCACCTGGACCACCTGTAAGTTACCCGTTTATTGTCTTTAGATAGATCCAACCAAGCATTATTAATATGCACATACTCTAAAAATGCTCTGAATGTGCATTAACTATAGCATTATGATTAAACACTGCAATCACTAGAGTAGAAACAATTTGAAGGCATTCTTTTCCTTATTTTTGAAGAAACAATGAATCATGAAAATAACTGATTCAACAGCCAATGTTTAAGTTGACAGAGGCTGCACATGCTATGGAAACCAACCCCTGACAAATATGTATATCAATAGTAATTATGTGCTTAACCTTAACCTCCGCATTTCAGGGTCCACCTGGTGACATCATCCAGCCGCTGCCCATCCAGCAGGCTTCCAGAAAGACCAGACGGCAGGCGGAGATGCAGGGAGACGAGGCGTTAGCAGACTACGGCGTAGATGGCGTCGGTATGGAGGGAATGGAGGATGTCTTTGGATCCCTCAACAACCTCAAACAGGACATTGAGCGCATGAAGTTCCCCATCGGCACCCAAGACAATCCTGCCAGGACCTGCAACGACCTGCACCTCAGCCAGCCGGACTATGCAGATGGTAGGACAGAGACAGTTTTTATATTAGTATCCACCATGAGACAAAATTCATCAATAGTAGAACTCGGTCTATAGTTGTAGTGGTAACAGGTTAACATACAGTACAGTGGCCAAGTGTCACAACATTTACTCTTTGTTGTACTTCAACAGTTTGAGTTTAATTTAGTCACTTGAAACTCTCTAAGCATCATCTTACTATGCAGCTGCCAACATCCTGAAGAGAGGGAGAGGAGTTGATGAAAAATGTTGTAATACTCATCTTTGTCACTTTTATAAGCAGCTGCAAGTGATTTTTAAAGTTCTTTTGTGTCCTGGGTGTCACCTCTTAGGGTACTTAATTCTAGAGGTTGTTGAGGATGTTTGAAAGGATGACTGCAGGCACTACTCAGGGTTGAAAAAACAACCAATATTGAAAATTTATAGTAAATGTTTGGCATTTTTGACTGAATAACAACCTAAATGATGAATGCATTATTAGAACATTTGCTGATGGATTAATTTTGATCAAACGATTGATTCCTTGCAGCTGTAAACCAAAGCTATTACTTTGGAAATAATAAACAACAGTTTTTAACCGCCTTGTGGACATGTTCACAAAACCTGACATACATAAAACATCCGTGTATTTTCAAATAGTTGAGCTGTGATGATGTGGACATTAAATAACAGCAGTAGTATTCACTCTCTAGGAGGACAAATCTGTGCTTCTCACCCCTGCCTTGGCTCTGTCTCATGGCTGTTTCTCTCTCTCTGTCTTGCAGGTGAATACTGGATTGATCCAAACCAGGGCTGTATCGGAGACTCCATTAAAGTGTTTTGTAACTTCACAGCAGGCGGAGAAACGTGCATCCACCCAGATAAGAAATCCACAGGAGTAAGTAACAGACAAACGTTAACATCTGTTAAATACAGACCTGAAACAAATGTTGTGTTAAGTAAAAAACATGTAGGAGCTATTTGCAGCTATTTTAATTAAGATCTGTGTACAGCTACTGTAAAAGTGAAACATTTTCAAGTTCTCTGATTGTCATTTAACTTTTTCTTATCATATAGGTTAGAATATCCAACTGGCCCAAGGAGTCTCCAGGTTCATGGTTCAGTGAATTTAAACGTGGCAAAATTGTGAGTCACCCCACATGACTTTTAAATTTCTTATTTTATTTTTCATTACCTACCTGTAGATGTTCACATCCATTTTCACTTTGTCTCAATTACTGTAACTCTTTCCCACCATTCTCTCGCTTTCCTACACTGCCTTCCTGTCATACATCTCCCTACCTTACCTCTCTCATTTTTTCCTTTCCTATGTACCTCCTCTCCAACTTTTATTTCAAACCATCCCTCACCCCTCCTCACTCCATCCTCTTCCCCTTCTCTCTGTCCCTAGTTGAGCTACGTTGACATGGCAGAAAACACCATCAACCCGGTGCAGATGACCTTCCTGAAGCTGCTGAGCTCCTCGGCACGGCAGAACTTCACCTACATTTGCCATCAGTCTGTGGCCTGGTACGACGCCAAGGCAGATAACTATGACAAGGCACTGCGCTTCCTGGGCTCCAACGATGAGGAGATGTCTTACGACAATAATCCCTTCATCAAGCCTCTGATGGACGGCTGCTCGGTAAATACTCATTATCTAACTTTCGGTTTGCAAAAAAACTGTTTTTCGGATTCCCATGAAATCCCACTTATCCTCACAAACTGAAAGGATTAGATGACTAAATATTTAAGGGAAATACTTTCAGCAAAAATGCTTGGAAAAACAGTTATTAAATGTATTTAGGATAACAATGGTGGGATGTAGTTGTACTTCAGTATTCCTATTTTATTATATTTTCTACTTATACCTCTCTACATATCAGAGGTAAATATTGTAGTTTTCAGTCCACTACATTTATCTGACAGCTTTAGTTACTTTACAGATTCAGATTAATAGAAGATATAATCAACTACCAAATGATGATGTATTGAAACAGATTAAACTACCCAGCAGTTTTTGGGGGCCAAATTGAACCTCTGGTCAGAGGAATTATGTTTTCTGGTTAAATGTCCCATTCTTCTGAACTAAAGGATGAAATGATCAGATTTTGGTGGTCAAAGTCACATTACTTATGACATACTATATTATGACTTTTTGTTTTTATGATAGTACTATACCATTACTTTCTTTCTTTTATTTTTTTCATTTCAGAAGCTTGTTATCAAAACTGTTGTTGGTTGATTGTCTTTGAAATCAATATTATTTAAAATAAAATTCATTCATTTTCTGTACCTTATTTTTCAAGGTGATTAAGACCCCTTGTGTGTGTTTTTTTACAGAAAAATCTGAAGACAAACTTTTTTTTCTTTGAGTGATTATTATTAAAGTTGCCTAAAAGATTGTGAATCATACTGCACCACCTTACTAAATAGCTGTCTGTCCTTTGTGTTCTCAGCTGAAGCAGGGCTATTCAAAGACAGTGATGGAGATCAACACTCCCCGCATCGACCAGTTGCCCATCATTGACGTCATGCTGAATGACTTTGGGGAATCCAACCAGAGGTTTGGCTTCGAGGTTGGCCCTGTCTGTTTCCTAGGCTAGACACACACCTGCTCCCCGCTGAAGGACAGGGTCAGAGGGTAAATATTAACACCCACATGCTGAGATCCAACATCCCAACTTCTCTCCCTGCGAAGCAAAAAACCTGTGTTTTCTTTTGTTGCCGAGAAGATCCACTCAAGCCCGGAGAAGAAGAGTGCATCTAGGCCCTGTCATGAAGTCGCTGACCAGGGGAAACTACTCCTCGCCCTTGTAGGGCCAGAATCACATGACTTTAACTTACATGCAGTAATGGGAGTGACATCAGGAAAAGGACATTTGATGCCGTGGCGGACAGCTGCGCACTTTTAGTAACAAAGAGAGGATCCACTAAATCCAAGCCCCATCCTCCCTTGTCCTTCGCCTCCCACCATGCCTCCCTCTCTGGATGCTCCAGGTGCTGCTCTGAATACAACCACAGAGGTGCTTTTGTGCAGAATCACAAAACACTCAAGGTGCTACAAACAAAAAGTGCTTTTTGATAAAACTGTAATTATTATTATTATTGTGTATAATATTGTTTCTTTCCGAATCCACTCTAAAAACTTGCATGTGCCCCAGCTCTTAGAGTTTAAATAAATATTTGGTAAACTATATAGAAATCAATCCAATGAATATATTGGATGTGTGTTAAAAAACTAATTTGTCTTTTGAAAACATTCCAATTTGTAAGTAAAAAAATAATACTTGTGTAAATATGACTTTCATCTGATTTTTATGAGAGATAACCTAACTGGAACATGACATTTAAAACTAAAAGCATTTTTTTTTTCATGACACACCAGTTGGTATGTCCATCAGGATATTAAGCCATAATAAAATGAGATCCTAATATAAATATTGTAAGAAAAAGAATCACTCACCGAGATGTTATATTGTACCTCAGCTTCTATTTAAAAAATGTGGACATATTCAACTTCAACTGAGCTTATATCTTGATAACACAATCAAGTTTGAACATTATTTGTAGTGGCTAACTTACAAAGAAAACCTTTTTTTTCTTTTTTGGAGGTTAATTTGTCAAACTGTTTGTTTGTTTTTCAAAATACCCCCAAAAAAACCCTGTTGATTTTGTTATTTGTAAAAATGAACAAAATGTTTTCCTGTGCCTTGAATTGTTCATTCAAAAATATTAAAACTGGATTCTGAAAAATGTCGGGTTGAATGTCTGTATTTGAGTGCAGAAATAATTGGTGCTCTTTTGTGATTCTGCCCTGCCTTAAACAGATTACCTTCATTCCCCATGATAACTTAAGATTAGGTGGAGTGTTTGGGTTCATGTGACTGCTTCTGCGGCGCTCAGGTGCTGTGATCTCTTCCACTTTCTTTCTCTGACTCAGATTTTACTTTGATCAAGATCTGTTTGCATCGCCACCTCTTCAGCTTAAAGCTATATTAGCATAGACTTCAGAGCCGCTTTCAAACCTGTGTAATTATAGTATGTTTACAAGCTATGTACAATGGAAATAAATATTTGGTGCTTGGCCAAATGCACACTGCAATCGTTTGCATTCACTTACAGATTATCCTATATTTGTTTTTAGCCAGTTGAGTAGATAAAAACACTGTATCAAGACTTAATGCATGGTCACGCACAGCATGCTGAGAGTGTACACTGGATGATGAAAACACTCCACAGGCTGATAAGGCTTCCAACTTGCACCACTGGCTTTGTAGAAAATGCACATGACAGACAAAAGATCTTCACAGGATAGTACAATTATTTGTTAGCCCAGCTATCGATTTACATTGTTGATATTCGGTAAGGGGTTTTGAGTTACTACGGAAAAAAACAACCTGTGAGTATGAGAACCCCTGTAAGCATATAGGTCAATTCAGAGTAAAACATTCACTCTACTGAGACAGTTCTGATCAAATTGCCAACATACTGTGTCATGCCAGAGGGTTCAGTTCACTTCCATTTACCCACTTACAGACATACTGTGGAGACGTTTGATATCTTGATTCCTATTCTTCAAGGTGAAATGAGATACTTAAGTGTCAAACATATGGCTTGATTCCAACTAACCCTACTCTGACTGTCTATGACATGTTATGCTATCAATTTTCATGATAATTTTTTTCGACATAATATACAATTACTTTTTTCATAACAGTGTTTTAGCAAACTATACTATAACATTTCTCGCAATACTATACTATGAATATTTAATTGACATGCAATACTATGACTTTGTTTATGTGAATTTTCCTTATACATTCAACGTACTATTTTTTTCACGACTTTTTTAAACATAATCTACTATGAATACTTTGACATACTATACTATGACATTTTTCAACAAACTATACTATGACTTCTTCGTGACTTTTTTTGCCATACTATGTCTGCGGTCGAAAAGTTAAAAAATGACCTCCTAACGTCTATTCCTAACCACTTTTCCTTGACCTCTTTGGAAAATGTCTTGGGGTCGAGGAAAGATGTGAAGGAGAATGTATGAGGAGTTAGGAAAAGACAACCGTGGTGTTTGGAGAATCCGACTACACTTTCACTAAGCTACGTGATTATGATGCAATGGCGGATGTCACTGACGTAGGTCTGCCATGGAGAAACTGCAATGAAGAAGGACTACAAAAAGCGCAACTAAAACATGACAAGATGAAATCTGATACTCAATAGCATGCGGGCTTTATGAAGAGCTTCTTTTGTGAGAGGCTGCTTCACTCGTGGTGTGTGAAGGAGAGACACCGGAGCTCCTTCCTTCCTGCTGCTTTCACAATTAACAATCAGCACAGCTTCAGTAGAAATTGACAAATTCACTTGTTACTATTCATTTTATTTCGTATTCTTTAAAAAAACAAAACGTATTTGTTACATGTTCGAAGTAAAAAAATACATATAAAATGAAACAAAAGGATTGTCACTGTGTTGATAATCATCAACATGAATCCCATTACTTTATGACTGTATGAGTATAATTGTTAAACCTGTGTAAGATAAGCATATCGTTTGTTTTCATGGACGGCCGAATGGTGAGTCACTTTAAATGTTGCCGCCGCAAGGAATTGGGGGACAGAATTATCTACTTTCCTTTTGTAAAGAAAGGTCCAGTGTTTCCTATGCTAAAGGAGCCAATAAAGAAAGCATTGAAGCGCCTCTCAAAAACATAACATTACACAACATAACATTTTTGTTACCAATTTTACCATGACTTTTTTCAACATACTATACTATGACTCTTTTCATGATATATTTAAACATACTATACTATGACTCTTTTCATGATATATTTAAACATACTATACTATGACTCTTTTCATGATATATTTAAACATACTATACTATGATTTTTTTTTATGGCATTTTCCTAAATATTAAACAATGACTTTTTATTGAAATTTTTCGACATACTATACAGATTTTTTATGTAACTTTTTTCAACAAATGATATTACTTTCTTTTGACATACTATATTAGGAATATTGAATTGACATCGTATACTATGACTTTTTTAATGGCAGTTTTCAACAAACTATACGATGACTTTTTGTCATCTGTATTATGACCTTTTTTCAACATACTATAATATTAATATTTAATTGATATACTATACTATGACTTTTTACGACACTTTCCATTAATTTTTTCAAAATGATCTCTTAATATTTTTTTTAATACAATGACTTCTTCGTGACATTTATGACATTTTCGACATACTATAATATGACCTTTTTCATAAAACTTTTTTAACCCTCTATACTATGACCTTTTAGGACCTTTTTTCGACATATTATATTATGAATATTTAATTGACATTGTATATTTTTACTTTTTCATGTCTTTTTTAACAAGCTATATTATGACCTTTTTTGACATACTATAATGTGAATATTTATTATCATACTATACTATGATTTTTGTAATAGCATTTTTCAACATACTATAATATGAATATGTATTTAAACATAGTATTATGAATATTTAATTGACATACTATACTATGACTTTTTCATAAAACCTTTTTAGCACCCTATACTATGACCTTTTTAGGACTTTTTTTGACATACTATATTATGAATATTTAATTGACATTGTATACTATGACATTTTTCATGACATTTTTAAACATACAGGACTATACTATGATTTTTTAAGGGCATATTTGTCATACTAAATATTTACTTTTCATGAAATTTTTTCAACACATTATACTATGACTTTTTCATGAGTTTTTTAATTAATTTTTTCTAAATACTATACTATGACTTTTTTCATGGCATTTTGACATACTTAAATTACTTTTTTACTATTCTTTTATGACCTTTTTGACATACTGTAATATGAATATTTATTTTCATACTGTACTATGACATTTTTCGACATACTATACTATTACTTTTTTATAGCATATTTCAACATATTATAATATATGTATTTAAACATAGTATTATGAATATTTAATTGACATCATATACTATGACTTTTTTAATGGCAGTTTTCGACATACTATACTATGACTTTTATGACCCTAGCCCAACTTAGGAACCGAAAGGGAGATTGTGATGATTATCCCATTTGGTTGGATACCATATTGGTGAAACTAATCATGGGTGCCCAGTGCCCACCTTAAAACTGTGGTGATTGTATAGATCTTCTGTGCTGTAATGTTAAAGATGTGTGCAGCATCCACGGTTTAGAATTTAGTTTTGCTGATAATTTAAGCTTCATGTAATTGTCGTTGCACCATGTGATGAAGCTCTCTATCAGTCCTTTGTAAAATAGTTTCTAACCAAAGACAGAATGTTTCTCAGAGGAAATTATTCACTGGAATCACATATGTCAATATAGTGATGACTTCCAATTTTGCCAAAATAATACATTCAATATCTTTTATCAAATGTTTTGAAAGTCTTCACTACAGATATCATACGAGTCTGGAAAGACATGGATGTATACTGCAACTGTTTGGCGGAAGCGGTAACTCTAGGAAAAATTTTAAACAAACATGATTTTTTTTAATGATTTTTACAAAAGTCACCTAAAAGATTCTGTGTACAGTACTGCACCACCTTACTAAATAATTATGTCTTTTGTGTCCACAGCTGAAGCACGACTATTCTAACACTAATGGAGATCAACACTCCCCGTATCGCCGAGTAGCTCACCGTCGACGTTATGCTGAATGACTTTGGGGAATCCAACCAGAGGTTTGGCTTTGAGGTCAGACCTATCTGGTTCCTCGCAGGACACACAATGAACCACATGTTTTTATGTGCCTTAAATTCTTCAATATTCAGTAAAATATTAATACCGGATTCTGAAAAATGTCTCTTTTTGTTATTCTGCACTGCCTTACACATATTAACTTCCCTCACCATGATAAATTCAAATTAAGAGGATTAGTGGCTCAACGTGTTCATGCGATTTATTCTGCTGAGCTCAGTTACTGTGAGCTCTTCCACTTTATTTCTCTGACTCTTTGATCAAGATCTGTTTGCATCTCCACCTCTTTAACTTGAAGCCATAGACTTCAGAGCCGTCACACAAACCTGTGTAATTACAGTATGTTGAGAACCTATGTGCAAATGAAATAAATATGCGGTGCTTTGTTAAATGCTCACTGCAATCGTTTGCATTCACTTATCCTATATTTATTTATAGCAAATTGTGTCAGTATAAACACTGTATCAACACAAAATGCATGGTCACACATTGCATGCTGAGATCTTATGTGCCAATACAGGATGACAAAAACAATCCCCAGGTTAATTGGTGCAGATTAATTGCACCACTGGCTTTGAAGAAAATACAGTCAGACCACGTCATAAAAAACATCTTCACAGTATAGTAAAAAGAAAACTGGATTTTACAACCACCAGTCTTTTAGCCCAGTTATCATACATTGTTGATATTCTGTGAGGGGTTGTGAGTGACTACAGACACCTACCTGTGAGTGAGTGACCCTGTCAACATTTAGGTCAATTCAAAGCACGACAACCACTAAAAACATTCACTTTCTGAGACAGCACCAATCAATTCATGTATACCAAATAACATGCTGTGTCATTCCAGAGAGGTCAGTTCAGTTACATGTATCCACACACAGACATACAGTCGATATGTTATGTGATATGTTGTACCTATTCTTCACATTCAAATGAGCTGCTACAGCAGGGTATGCCTGTGCTGCTGAAGACTCTACAGCCAAACAAATTGACAGTAATTATCTTTTCTCGCCGTGTGTTTGTCATTTTAGCAGTTGAGAGTATAAAGTAAGAGATTTGATTCATGATAATGAGGGATATGGGATAGATTTGACAAAATAGATTTCTGCCAAAAACAGTAACAACTAAAATATCTGGTTTGATTCTTGTGTGTGTCATTTTATTAAGTTTCACGGTTAGGTTTTAGTGTTAAATAAAAAAAAGAGACAAATCTGTAAATAATCTACTCATTTAAGTGTTTGCATTTGGTAGAAAATAATTCCAAATGAGCGAGAGCATCATAATGATGGCTTTCAACACCGACTTTTGCAGACAACACAAACACCGCTGATGTTAAAAGGGCTTGTTCTAATGCTCAAACACCTTTTACATGTTTATGGCCATTATTAGATTAACAATGTCACAGACACTCCTCTAGAAATCTCATAATTACACTCACAACAACTCCATAAACATGTCATGGCAGGCTTCAGTAATAAAGTGTCATTACTGTTGCCGGCCATGAAATATTTATGTCCCCTTGGTTAATGTGAAGTTGTCAGAGCAGGGATCCTTACAACAGTCATTTTCAAACAAAGCAGTTTGGAAGCAGAAGCACAATAACGTCATAACCATACAAAATGTTTAAATTGTGTTCATTTATGCAGTATTACACCATGATTATTACACTTTGGGTCAATCTTTGATTCACTTGACCTTGGCTGTAGCTGACTCACAGTACAACATAACAAAAGCTATATTGTGCTCTCAATATTAGTGGTGATAAACATCAACATTTCTATTTATTTTCAGAAGTACAATAGTGGACACACATATGGCTATGAGTGAGTAACATTTTTTAATACAGGCTTAATCTCTGAAGGCATAATGACATGTTTTGCTGTTAGGTGAAAATGATCGCTTTGTAACATCCAGAAATTCAGTAAAATAGTTAAGATGGCATGTGTCAGGACTTATCCATCAGTATAGCTGATGTAGTGTGCACAGGCAATCCTATTATGTTAACTAGAAGATGCAGCTAGCTTAGCACAGTATTGCAGCTAATCGAGAAAGTTAGCTATTTGATATAAACTCATTTTCATTACATAAAGATGTAAAAGTTACTTTTCATTGGTTCTGTGTCTGAGTCTTGTGCTTTGTACTGGACAGAACAACAATAGATTTTCAAACCCATTGACCATCAGCACAGATGCCCGTCAGGGGTGTGTCTTCTCACCACTGTTCTACAAAATACACCAAAGACTGTATTTCACACTGACACTGTAAAGATGACCACATTTGCTAATAATACAACTCTGGTGGAACTGATTTCTTGGCATGATGAGAGCTTACAAGAACAAGGTCTCCTCTCTCGTCAACTGGTGCAAAACAAAGTGTGCTCACCATCTCAATACCTGTACGGTATGGTAATTCTACATCCAGCAAGAAAAAAACTGTTGGACAGAGACAAGCGCACGATTTCTAGAATAATTGGCTGGTTACTCCCCACCATTTCTGAATTATATCACATTCCCAATTCAGCAAAAAGGTGTGACAATTTTAAAGGACTCCTCACACCCTGAAAACCCTCTATTCAGTCTACTACCTTCAGGTAAAAGACGCAGTATTAAGACAGAACATCTCACTTCTACAATTACATTTATTCTTAAGCAATCAGCATCTAAAATGCTTCACTAGTTGTATAAACAAGCACATGCAATTTAAATTGTCACTTTACTGGCATGAGCCATCTGGTTGCCATACTGTATTTATTGTATGGTTACTGATTTGTAATTGTGGTAGTGTGGTTTTGTTGTGTGTGCTATGTGATTATATGTTTTGTTTAGTGTACCGAAACAAATTCCAAACTTGCATATGGCAGTAAATTATTGAATCTTGGTCTTGGTTACAAGAACAGTGAAAACACTGCAATTTAGTAATTACAATTTTTATTTTAATGTATACTGATAAACAACATTTTTCTCTTAGTTGCCAGTATGGGTAAGATAATAATTCTCCCTTGTTATGGGAAATAGTGTTAAATCAGACTCAATTTAATGTCATTATATTATTTAAGTAGCCCTAAGTCCCAAATCACAAACTCGCCTCAAAAGGCTTTACAATCTGTACACAACAGGACACCCTTAATCCTTAACCGTTTTTACTGTTACTTTTATTCTGCAAATCTTATTTTGTGGACTGTCGGTTTAAATACCTGGACAGTTGGTGCCAAAATCTAGGAAGCCAACTAACATCAAGCTACTATTGAGCAAAGCAACAACTTCAGCAGATGAACTGCTTAATGAGCAGGAGTAGAAAACTTCTGTCGTACTGGAGAGACACTGGGTGAAAAAAATAACGAACAAAAAGAGCAATCGCACATTTTCCTGGATAAAGGAAGATGAATTGTTTAAAATTGCCAAAACCATGTAATGTTCAGCTATTTTGAGAGGAACACCATAAAAGCCTGTATTGACAGATAGTGTCTCTTTTCATAACTGCTTGTTCTTTTTATATATTTCTTGAATTCCTACAGACATTAAATCTGCTTGATTTATGGACATTTTTCAGTGGTCTCTTGTTTATTGCTTCATTACTTCAGTAAATACATGCTTTGTAGCAATATTGAAAGTGTATTTGAACTGTAGAAGATACCCCTGGCTCATCATATGTCATAACAAATTTGAATTGGATTAAGCCACAAAGCAAGCATCAGCCACTGTTATTGCTAGAGAGAATCTCATCAGGAATGCAGGCCATGGCTTACGAAAAAAAAAAACCTTTGTTCAAGTGTGCCAAGAAACTTCGGTCTCCTCCTGTCAGAGACACTTCTTGAGTTCAAGTATTCCCTGTTCAAACAGTTTCACTGGGAAACACTCCAACAGTACTGTGAGTCATTGCCCAAACCGTCACCTTATCCCAACCTGCTGTTGACTTCCTATTTGGAGAGGGCCTGGAGACACCCCTACTCCTCAGGTCTGCATTAGCATTGCCTGACGTGCCCAGAGAAAAGCTAAAATGTCTGAAACCAAATGTGTGCCCCTAAACTGACAGAGCTTTGCATCCTCCTTTCTCCTTTGCTGCCTTTTCCACCGTCTAAACAAATAAAAGATCAACAACGTGTCCATTTCCTTAGAAAAAGGGGGGGGAAATTGATTGGCATACCAAAGTGAAAAGGCTTCCAATCAGGGTAAAGGTGACTTCTGCTGTCAAGGACAGGCTACTGCTGCAGCCTGTGAGGACGTCCTCGAGGGGAAGGTCTGAATGGCAAAGTATAGAAGCCATGGATCGAGTCAAGAGCCCTTTAGGTGAAGAATGATCCGGGCATATATTAGAGATGAGATTAAATCTATCGACCAATCAAGAATGTTGTAAACAAAAGGAATATCCATTTGAAAAAGGCTATATCTGCTATTACTTGACTATTTTTAGCACAATGTCTAAACTAATGAATGCTTTTAAGACTCTTAGTCGATGCAAAGTTTTTGCAGATGGGTTCATCTCATAATCATGAAATATAAACCAATAGGACATTTGTGTTTTGTCCCCAGTAAGTTATACTCAAAGCCATTTCTTCAAACGCTGCAGAAAACATTCTTGAACTACTGGTTAGGAGAAATAAGATACATGTCAAACAAAAGTAGCCTGGAGCACTTTTTTCCCAAAGATGTTTCCAGTCTTATTCAAAAACATGAAAATGTCAGAAGGTTTATGTTTAGACATAAAATTACCAGTGTTTTGTTACAGTAGATCTTAACTGAAGTAAACAGCTTGAGCACCAAAGCTGAATAAACAACTGTTCATCTTAGCCCTCCACAAACTGTGAACTCTATTTGCATGCATAATGAGCACTCCACGCATTATTTAACACCTTGTCTCAATTATTTTATGCACTGAAAATATTGTGCCATATGAGAGTATGTGACTAATGGCTTTGGCCGGAGAGGAACATTACAACAGCACTACGCCACAGAAACTGTTTAATTTGTTTCAGTAATATGACAGATGTTAAGTTTCCTATACGGAAATTAGGTCGTAGTGATCAGGAGTGTTTCCCCTGTTTAAATGGTTGGTTCATTCAAAATACAAAAAAAATGTTTTGTTTGTAGTGGTCACAGCATTGAAAATTGTCATTTAAAAAAATAACTGCAAACTCTATTTCCAGACACAACGCCCCTCTTACTGTAATAGAGCAGTTCCAATAAAAACAAGGTTGTTTTTTGGTGGCCAGATATAGAAAAGCTCATTTTCTGCCAGTGAAAAAAACTGAATAATTTAAAAAGTAACTTTTTTGTTTCACTATTTCATTGACTTATGTCTGCCCGCAATTTCATGATTGCTTCAATGTAAAGCTGTGTAAGCAGCCTGCTGCCTAAAAGTTAAGAGATTGGCCAGACTCTTGTTAACACATAGCAGTTAGCCAAATGGAGCTCCAGCTGTTGTTTGGTTGGTTCAACTTCAATTGATTTTGATCTATATAGTAAGTAAAAATGTACTTATTTTCTCACATTTTGACTCCATATTTTGGTATATGATATTTTTGAAATTGAACTTATTAATTTATTTTGAAAATGTTTTATGGTAATTTTGGTGAACTGAACTACATTTTCACTTAAACACTAAAGTAGTTCACCAAAAATGAAATAATAGTAATCCTTGCCATATAAAAGTACATTTTGTTATTTAGTTGCTATCATAATTATCCTCTCTCTCTCTCTCTCTCTCTCTCTCTCTCTCTCTCTCTCTCTCTCTCTCTCTCTCTCTCTCTCTCTCTCTCTTTGCGTGAACAGTCTTGCACAAAAACGCAGCAGCAGCTCTGATCTCACGCCTCTCTCTCCTATTTTTTGGTGAATACTGCCAGCTGCAACTTTTGTCACCGCACAGCTGCCGGTGGTTCCTCCACTCACACACACGCACACGCACACGCACGCTGGATTCATTAAAAGTCCAGAGAGAGGCAGATGGATGATGTCATATCCGTGAAGAACGGTCCCTGTAATCCAAACGCAGCTAGGATTTTCGCTGCATGCATACCCACAAACTTTTTCACTTTCTTGCAGTGACGAGGTTTCTCCCCGCTGCCCACATGGCATGCGTGACGGGGACGAGTGGTTGGATGTGCCCCCCTCCTCCCCAGGAAGCCGTGCTTTTTACCAGCGCGTAGCGGACGAGGTGGCGCGAGCCCACGGTCAGAAAACCTGCGTGAAAACTGTTGTACCCGTCGCGGAGGAGCTGAGGAGGGAAACGTTGAAGCACCCGACAGAATGTGGTCGCTGTCCGTGGTCCTGAACCCGCTGCTGTTTCTGCTGCTGATCGGATACTGCCCTTCAGTGGTGAGTTCCCTGCCTTCACATTTCTCTCAAAAAAGAACTTCGACGCGAGCTAATATTGGCATGCACACTTCTTGTTTAAAAGTTCCGTTGAAGAATTAGGGTGGAGCATTGCGCAACGGTCAAGGAAGGACCAACAACAGAGAGAATGAGTCATTTCAGGTTCCTGGCATTTGGGGCTGCTTCTTTGCTGTAGTCGCTGTAGGCTGTATGCGCTCCGGCATTGACCCGGCATTGACAGTAATTAACACTAATATGTCAGAAATGTTTTGGGGGAAAAAAAATCTGAAATAATAAAGATTGAAATAAAGTGGTGGTAAAGGAAGAAGCAGCCTCACAGCACTGATGTTTATTGCCTACATCAACCAAATAGCATTGATATTGATCCTGGAGTACTGCCAGGCATATAACTCACATTTAAGGGAGAGTTCAATCATTGTAAATAGTAAATAAATAAATAAAACATATTGCTACAATGAATTATATCTAAATCCCCCCCCCCCCCCCCCCCCCCGGACAGAGGAAGCGGCACTAAACATCTTGATACAGGCATATACTTTCACTGAAATGTTTTGTGTCGTCTCATGTCATGTATTTTTTCGTGCTACTTTACTCTATTCTTTTCAAATGCAATGCTTTATAGGGAAATGTGTCCTGTGCTTTACGAAAAGGGAATGCATTTTGGAGCATTGTAACAAATTAGGAAGAGCAGCTTGTAGATCACCAAGCCATTTGGGCGAGAACAATGGTCTATTAGGCTCATCCCACCATGCAGAGTACAATCCCTGTGCCAGTGTCTTGATTGCAAAGCAGTGTCCTCACATACTGTATCACCTTGCCATGATTGAAAGTGGTGTGCAGAATTACTGTTTCTCAATTGTTCACAAAAAGAGAAAAACGTTTACAGGTAAACTGACAACTGAATAGAGATATGTCAGAAAGTCTAAATGAACGGCAAAAACAAAGAAGAACCAGCTGTCGGAATTATGAGAGAAAACACTCTTTGTGCGGAGATGGAGAGCGCATCTGGCTTGGCTGAGCTACAGATTCATTTTAATATGAGGAAATGTGATGATGAGAAGAGGGGGAAAGGAAGTGTGTCACTAAAGAGACAGTGGAGAAAGACCGTTTTAACATGGTAGTGAAACTGGTTTCTTTTTCGGAGCCTTTCAAAGCAAAGTAAGGAAAAGAAGAGCTGCGGGTGTTTTTTTTTCTCTCCCTCTTTTATTCCATCCAGCTATGATGCTATGAGAGAGACTGATTGCAGCTACAGTCATGGTGCACCAAGCCATCCAGTGTCTCTCACACTACTTCAACGTACCACACTTGACCTCCAGATATTTCAATGCAATATCACTATTGTTGAGCATGAGTTCAGAGGTGGCGCATAATGTCAAAAATAAGATTGTAATGGTGAGACTATGATATTATTATATCTTCATGCCTTTTATCTAACAATCATACAAGGACCAATTTAGCATCAGGGTATCAGTAGAATAAGCTTTAATTCCAAGATAGTAAACTTTACCAGCAAACAATAGCAAGGGGTACAAAGATCAGGCCTGTAGTGTTTTGATAACACCTGAAACAATTTTCTCACAATCTGATAACGGTAACATAAGAGAGTTGTGCAGGGAGACAGAATGAAAGCTCAGAAGATTGATAGTGCAGAAGGTATTTTGTTATTATTGTTTGACTTCAAGATACAAAAAAGCAAAAAGATGTGGCACAGGCAGTGTTTAAACCTAAATTTGAGATTAAATATTAAAAACACAAATTTCTTCATTGCAAATGACCTATCCGAGGTTTGATCAGCCATTACGTTCTTAAAACACGTTCTTTTCTACGGCTGTAATACAGTAAACCTACAAAGTAATTATGTCTGAGCTTTCTTCTTGACGGGACGTCTTTGCCTGCTCAGAGGGGCCACGATCTTTCATGGCTGAGACCAAACGCTCTTTAAACTGCTCAGGCTAACAGGTAAGGATGAATGGGAGAAGGAAAAGGACGCCTGCACTATGAAAACAGGACACTCCTCTTTTTTATCCACAAGCTTCAAAGGCTTGCTGAGGGCAAAGTTCACATTTCACATGTTATTCTCCAGCCAGATTGAGTTTTAGAAAGCAGAACAAACTCCAAATAATGGTTGGTTGTCTGCCAAAGACGCTGGTAGTGCAGACAAATATGCCATCCGCAGACAAAGGGTGCCAATATTTGGCTGGAGGCTGTGTTAATTTCCCATGCTGAAAATAAACAGCAGTATTGTTCAAATAATACTGATGCTGTTTGTCTGTTTGATAGCTATCAACTTTTCCAGCACTTCAGGACACTTTGATCAATATTTGAAGTGGAACTGGTTTTTATTGTGTAGTTGGTGGTGCATTAAAATATGCTGCATTGGCTGATGATGCATAACTTTATGTTCTTTAAGCTTTTTTACTCTATCGCTTTGGAGCATACTGAATGTAATGAAGTGTGGGAAAAGCTCCCACAAATCAGGTTTATCTGAGTCTCCCAGCAGGACTTTCAGTTCAGGCCCAGTGAGGAGAAACAGAGGAATTTCTGTACTTGGGTTATTTATCAAAGCCAGGAAACACTATTTATTGTTGAAGAGGAAATTCACTGGCGACCATATACTGTGGAGGGATATATGAAAACAAAAGCAATGTATTCCTGCAAAGCCCAGACTTTTTACAACTTTTTACAAGTTACGGTTGCTGTTAAAGCTTTGCGGGCACAAGGCAGAAGAACGGATGACCCATGAGGAAAAATAAGAAAACCTAACAGCTGTGTGCCGTAATTTCCTGTTAGTGATATCATCGGGGCTAAATCTCTTTAGTGTGTCTGCCTGTAGATATGTGTGCTGTGCATTTACAAATGTACTTGTGTTTCTGCATGCAGACCATCAGGCCAAAGGAGGGCTGGCAGGTGTACAGCTCAGCTCAAGATGCAGATGGGCGTTGTATCTGCACAGTGGTGGCACCTGAACAGAATCTGTGCTCCAGAGATGCCAAAGGAAGACAGCTCCGCCAGCTCCTGGAGAAGGTATGTGCTCATGGCAACACATGTTTCTGCTTCAGCGACAATGCCAATGACTCTTTAAACACACACATTCACTGTAAGCAACCAGCACACCTAAATTCATATGACACATCACATTGATTTCTATCTTTCTTCATACTTCTTTGTTGCCCTAATCCTCAGAGAGATTGCACCAGCCAGGTCCATAACCCTATTTTCCACTTCTGAATATATTACATGGATGACATCAGCTGAATGGCTGCGCTGCATCCCGCCTAAACAGAACTGTAGTGTTCCCATTTTTTCGCAAACATCCATTGAAGGCTATTGGTGGATTATTATCAGGCTTTAGGCTTTTGATTAGGAACATTATTTCTGTCAGAAAGTGGACTCTCATCAGAAAATCAGCCTTTCGATGGTTTTTATTACTTTTTTCCATTCAGCACAATTTATTTTTTTAAAGTATGAATTTTGAATCAATCACACAAAAGTAGCTCTGAATAACCAACGTTGTGAATTGAAGTAGAAACATGACTTTCAATTCCAGATGACATTGTTTTTTTTAAAAAGCGTTTTCTACAACCATAAAAATTGCACTTTCCTCAATCACTATGCCTTATAAGGAAACATTGGTCTAGCCTACATTTTAATGTTGTATGCCGAAGGGTGTTTTCTGTCATTCACTGGGGCCTTTGATACTAATGTACTAAGCTGCCTCAGGGCTTCAGTGAGGCCATTTCAGGATCCCTCAACCAGAGCCAGAAAAGTATGCAGAACACAATGTATGAGTGTTGTGCCACTTTGCTAGCGATGTGCTCCAGTAGTGTTGGTTGGTTAAAATTAGAGCCAAAGAGAAAAGAGAGACAGGACCACATTTCTTCTTGTTCACATGCCCCAAAAACCCACTGAGCTTTTGTCAAACCAGAGAGTCACTATAATGTTTCTGTGTCAAATATCTACTCTGAAATGTGTTATCAAACCAAGCAGATTCAATAGACACTTAAAAAACAGGCACTTTTAACTGACAAAGTAGAATATATGTTTAAAAACTAAGAGAAAACAGAGCAAGAATGTTGCCATGTAACAGTTACGTGTCCATGTAAAATCCATTCAAAGCTCTATTCAGTTTACACATGGATGGTTAAAAGACAATCCTGTTGGAGGTTAAAATGTTGATTTGTTCTTTGGGAAGTTGGAGCATGGCATGCTACTAAACAGCTGAACATGGAGGACATTTTAATCTTGCAGTGGATGGAAAAATCAATGCTGCACGGTTTCATTCTTTTCAAAAGGTGCAGAACATGTCGCAGTCAATTGAGGTGCTGAACCTGCGGACGCAGAGGGACTTTCAGTATATCATGAGGATGGAGAGCCAGATCAAAGGATTGCGGTCAAAGTTTCGACAGATCGAATCGGACAGGAAGACGCTCGTCAACAAAAACTTTCAGGTATATTTCTGTTTGAGGTTTAACTTTGTGAGAAACATCACAAGAGAGTCTGTTAAAGGATCTCCTCCAAAGATACCTCAGAAGCATCTGAATAGATTAACTTTAATTCTTGACTAGATCAATACATGTCTACCAATGCCCGGCAAAGGACAAAATGGTCTTAAAAGTTAGACAGGCTGTGAAGAAAGCATCCAGATTCTTAAAACTCTTATCAGCGAGAGTGACAAGATCCTGATGGTTACATGAAGTATTTCCATTTACAATTTGTTTAAAATAAAAAAAAACATGTAGGCAAAGAGTAATGTACTTTTTGCAGCAGTAGTCAAGTACAATATTTTAGTTTTTCAGTGTAGTTTTCACTTATATAAACTCATCTGGTACGTTATGTTATACATGCTACTGCCTCTTCCTGTGAACCTCTGAACACCACTGTAAAAATCTGACACCAAGTAATACCAAGGTACAAATCATCAATACTGATACCTTTCAGAGAGAAGAACTTTTTTTTTATTTTCACAGAAAAGAGAGAGGATTACCATGTAATTTGACATTGTATAATTGGCCCTGACATTACACATCAATAATAATCGGGACAATTACTATAATGATTATTATCATCCATTAGTGAAATTTGTTTGGCTCTTACTAAAATTTCTCCCTCCTCGCTCTTTCTCAAGATAAACTTTTAATACAGACAATTTCTTGCAATTATTACAAATCTGTTTTTCAAGAAGAATCTGAATTTTGTGCAAAACAAAGGATGTACCCACTACTATAAAAAGATGCAGTAAAAGATCAACAAGTGAACCAAAGGGAGTAGAAAATGTGCTTCAGTTTTCTTTCTTGAATGTTCTGCTTGGTTAAAGATGTTTAATCTTGTACTGTAAAACTCCCCTGAAACAGCTGCATTACAAACAAACTGAACTGTCTTTCTGCATTGAGAGATTTGCAAAGATAGGTACTTTGCAGTGGTGTATTTTTGCCGTTTTCTAGGAGCTAAAGGGAAAGATGGAGTCCCTGCAACCGCTGATACCTGTCCTGGAGCAATACAAGACAGATGCCAAGCTCATCTCCCAGTTCAAAGAGGAGATCAGGAACCTGTCTGCCGTGTTGATGGCCATCCAGGAGGAAATGGGAGCCTACGACTACGAGGAGCTGCAACAGAGGGTCCTAAACCTGGAAAATCGCCTCCGCAACTGTATGAGCAAACTCAGTAAGTCCATCGCAGAACGAGCAGATTCAGGCACGGTGAGCACAGATTATTTGATGGCAGAGGAATCATAAGCGCATTTCTTGCAGCTATCAGCAGATTGGCATTTTGGATAAAGAGCAGGGGACAGTAGAACTGCTACTGGAGGCAGAAATCATGTTGAGAAATCCTCAAAGAACAATTTCCCAAGCTAGAGGTAAAAGGTGGTAGCATCAGGAAGCCGTGGCTGCTAAATAACACTACTACAGTGTAAAATCCCGAATGCTAAGTATATGTCTATTTATTATTTTTGAATCCTTCTGGTTCCGTTTTTTTTCGTTTGGAACTGAAGCTTTAGTTCCTTTGCTTCACTCATTGATGTTTAATTTAGCTATACTCAACCAGTGGGCCTCAATGGGCCTCAGTTGGCCATAAAGGTAATGCCAAATGGTTAGATTAAATCAAAAATTTAATTATTTGGTAATTTACAAATCTAGGATTTTGTTTTACATCTAAATGTGCTTAATAATTCAGCAGCACTAAAGCAACTGTCTGGCTCACATACACTAATTGCACCGCATGACAGGAGTCAAACAATGTAAATTTCATCAAATTAAATTTATCGTAACGTTTTACTGGGAATCCACTCTGGAAGTGAGACGTGAGCCGCATGTAAGTGTTCTGACATGCAATCAACACCAACTCCGGTAAACGTCTCTGCCCGTCTGTCAGACGCAGCTCCTGGGGAGCTGAGCAGACAGCGGCTCGCTAACCTGCCTTCACAAGGCTGGCTGACAGTCAGACATTTACTGAACCAAAATAGTTTTCAAATAATCAGTATTTGTAGGCCCATGTATTGATTAATTGATTTTATTTCTTCGCCCACCGTAGCAAGTGAGGGGAATCTGCCTGTAGTGAAACAGGCGAGCTCACAAACAGACTAGGAAGCTTCATCAATCAATATAGATACGGTTAATAAGTTCAAACCTCCGCTGGATCTCCGTTGGACGTTCATCTCACAGACTCAGTGTGAATTGATGTGATTTATTATAATGAAAACTCATCTGTTCCGAGAGACGTGCGAGTGACGTCTTTAACGCTTCTAAAAACGCTTTCACTGCGGATTGGTCAAGCTGTAGGAGGAGCAATTCAACATTATATAGATAACTAATTTTAACTTCACCAATCAGCTGTTCTTATACCATTGTGGCGCTTTCAAAGCAAGCAACAGGATTAATTAGAAACAGGACGTCTGACTGAAAGCTCAGGTCAAAACGGCGTGTCGCCCAGAAAGGTGCTGCGTCGCTTGGGACCAGTTAGGACACAATGCCATGGACGTAATGCGCAAAAATATATATTTGAATTGTTCGAACCTTTGTCTTTTTTTAAGAATGAATATTCAAATGTTTTCTTTGGCCAATTTAGACAGCCCTAAAGCACAGTGTGTGCTCATTTAATTCTGCCTTCAAAGCAGCTTTGCCTCTGATAATGGTTTGCATAACTAAACTCCAATTTGCCGACTGCCATGTTTTCAACACTGATGGAGCCTGTCAAAGTGTCAACGTGAATAGCTAACATGTGAATGCTAATGATATGTGGCTGGAATTCTGCCTGAGCTAGAGATGATTACTACAGCATTCATAGTGTGTGAAGCTTTGATTGATTAGGTAAAATAGCGGTTAAACAATATATCGGTATAACAAGTTATCCGCTTCTCCTTCGGATCCAAAACAGACAGTCTATTATTCATCCAGTGAAATTAAGACTACACTATAGATTCCCTGTGGTGCCCACGGCCCTCGTCCAATGAGACAGTGTTGAGTCACACACAGCTGAGATTTAACTTCTGGTGGGTCAGGGTGTTGAACTGCCAGGTAGGCCCCAACTCCCTTTGTTCCAACCACATGGTGAAGTCCCAACACTGGTTATCCTCTTTGTTTCTATAAAAGAGAAAAGCATAATGGTATGTGTCCAGATGATGAGCACAAACAGTCCAGATCTAGAACTTTTGTTTATCTGTTTGCCACATATTGTATTTATTCCAATATTATCATCATAACACTGGCTGTAGTTTCATCATGTGGAGCTGCAGCAGTTTGTGCTGTATGTGACCAAAGCTGTGTGATGTTTCCGCAGCATGTGGCAAGCTAATGAAGATCACTGGGCCGCTGACTGTGAAAACTTCAGGGACCAGATTTGGAGCCTGGATGACCGACCCACAGGCGTCTCCCAAAAACAACAGGGTGAGCCGAGTTAATGGTCTTTGCTGTATGTCGCGAGCCTTTGAAGCAACGCGGGGCAATTTAATAATTTACATACAACCGCTTCCCTCCTGCTGTTCACTGGGGAGAGATTTGTTGACTTGCAATATTATACTCACTAAAACTTTTTGTACACTTTAACTGCTGGGATCAAACATAAATGTTGATGTCCCTCTCTGGACATTTTGTGCATTCTTTTAAATGAATGGGAGAACTCACTCAACACTCTTGGCACAGTGCCTTCATCAGCATGTTTAACAGAAGAGGTAAAAGCACAGCCTTTGCATACTTTGTCAATTATCCCCCGAGCACTCGACACATTAATGGCCAGCTTTTAAAGGATGCTGCACCTTAAACCTAGACATTTCAAATAAATGTACACAGCAAACGCTTCAAGTTGATAAAGTGTCACAGAAAGGAAGAAGCCTGTATTTAGTCAGGCATAGCATTGCTTACAGTTTGCTCAACCAAGTTAAGGACTTTGACTATTTTCTTTGCTTAGAGCATTTTTTATGTTTTTTTTTTAATAATTTGTTTACATCCATATATCACACCAACTCTAACTCGCAGTCTTCTGCCTTTTGCTGACACTTTGCTAGACGTCTTGGCTGTTCCTACCATCAACTGTCAGTCAGTGTAATGGCATGAAGTAGGGATTTGCATTGCGTCACCTGCCTGCTTGAACGTGAACATATAAAAAACATTGACAAATGGAGAGATACAAACATAAAAGTTGCTTTTCGAAACATTGCTCCATCGAAACCAATTGACTAATGATCAAAAACTCCACAGCAGATCTTACACCGGATAGCAAATATTAAGATACTCCAAAATTACAAAACTATCTTTTATAAAACAACCATAAAAACTATCAAATACTAAAATCTTCATTTGGACGCAGTATTCTGAGATGATAAATCCAAAAAGCCTCTTTCTCCTTCCTAGGGTAGTTAAAGTTACGCTCCCTTGGTCCCAGTTTGACCTTATCAATACCAATTTAAATCATTGAACTTGGCCTACAACGAATGTCTGGGTCTTTTTATTTCCACTTTTATGGAGCTCCTGTATTCTTTCATCCTCTTTTTTTAGTGAAAGCCCCATCTCCTATACTTTTTCATGGACATATTATATAGATGCAGTTTTTAGTTTTACAGGTGGTTATTGTTTCACAGGAACGTTGTCTTTACTTATTTGTCCTCAGATCTGGTACATGGACAGCTACACCAACAACAAGATAGTAAAAGAGTATAAATCCATAGCTGATTTTGTGGCAGGAGTCGAGTCGCGAACCTACAACCTGCCTTTCAAATGGGCTGGCACCGACCATGTGGTGTACAATGGCTCTCTGTACTACAACAAGATGCAGAGCAACATCATAGTGAGGTACAGCTTTGAGACGGGCCGCGTGGTCACCCAGAGGGCTCTAGAGTCAGCGGGGTTCCATAACGTTTACCCCTACACGTGGGGAGGCTTCTCTGACATCGACATGATGGCAGACGAGCTGGGCCTGTGGGCAGTGTACGCCACCAACCAAAACGCTGGGAACATAGTCATCAGCCAGCTGAACCCGGACACGCTCCAGATCCTCAACACATGGAACACAGAATACTCAAAGAGGAACGCTGGCGAGTCTTTTATGATCTGTGGAACGCTCTACATCACTAACTCCCACCTGACCGGTGCCAAGGTGTACTATGCTTACTCCACTAAAACCTCCACATACGAGTATACAGACATTCCCTTTCATAACCAGTACTTCCACATGTCTATGTTGGACTACAATGCCAGGGACCGCGCGCTCTACGGCTGGAACAACGGCCACCAGGTCCTTTTTAATGTTACACTTTTCCACATCATCAAAACTGAGGACGACTCTTAAGCCGTGGCACCTACTGTTTAAGTGATAGGAAAACATGGAAAAAAATATATGGTTGCATCTGAATGTTCTAATTAATGTATTTATTATTTATCTGTTTATTTATGTTTTTATTTATGTATTTATGTAATTTCCCCAATTAGTTTTGGGCATTTCATACTCATTTATTTACCGACATCTTGCAATTTGCTATTTTCATACGAAGAGTTAACTAATTATGATCTTCTCCATGTGGAAACATAGCAGTTTCTTCCCCCCAAAAAATAATTCAGTAGAATGAATCTCTGCCAGGTGTGTCTGTAACAACCACTGTTGTATTGTGTGTATCTGTCTGCCCACCAGTTGCAGCGAGGTACAGTAGTGAGTGTACTGGTAGTTCTATTAGCTGTTAGCCAAACACACTGTTCATTCCAATAACTTAACAGACCACCAACCATTATTCCCTCTCTATGGGCACAGAATAGCAGATGGGGGGGTCGCAGATGCACACAGCTTTGTTATCACCAGTGGCCCCTACCAGCCGGGGACCGGTTATATGTAGTGAGTGAGGAGTCAGCAGACAGTCAATGGCAGTATAAAACAAGCAAAAAAAAAGAAGGTGTTTTTAAAAAGTGTGAGTCACTGCAACCATAAGGTCCTTGAGCATGCAGCCATAACTGGGCACCCAAAATATTATGCAGTTTGCTGCAGCAAAATGCAAGATTAGCCGTGGACTACCACAGAGCTGCACGCTCACTCACATACATGGCAGAGATAATAGATGGCTGCACAAAATTAAAACATTTAAATGTCCATTATGACACATATTGCAGGTAACACAATTTAATAATGCCACTTTAACTTAGCAACTTTTAGAAACTCTGAACAATGAACATCCTGTAATTTCTACAGTTCCCTTTTCTCTCTAAAACGAAAGGTTCATTTTAATAATGGTTTTCTCATTCAGTATTGCAAATACTCAAGGCCCTAATTTAGTCATATTTTGACTTAATTGTTAATTTTGTTTCCATTGTTTCCTTGCCATTTATTCATCATCTACTAATTTATTCCTGCCTTTCACTTCCTCCATTTAGCTTTCAATTTATCACTGTACTTTTCCTTTCAAAAGATTTCGCACTTGACCTTGTACAAGACAATAAGAAATGTGATGAACCATAATGCACCTGTATAATTACTGTACTTGGCTTTCTTGTGTCTATGAAGATTCTCAGTCATCCAGGTCATAGGATGTCTTGAAGTAGTAAGTCAAAGTATTTCAGCAAACAGCAAAACGTGCTGCCTTTAACTTAGTACTTTGAGATATTAGCTTTTTTGTAACTTCAGCAACAGCTTGTATGCCTTACTCAGTGCAGTATGTTCTGTAAACCTAAGGATAACAGTTCTCGTGCATGAATGTTGGCTATCCTAATAGCATTTACTGTACTGTAACTGTATACCTGTGTATTTTGTATCTGCGCAACATCCCATTCTCCTTTTCTCTAGCTGTATTAATGGTCTATTTATACAGACAGCAGTAGATAACTTTAATACACATTCATTTGTGTAAATAAGAAGTTACACACAATAAAAATATTGTTTTCATTAAGTCAGTGTTCTGCGTATTTGTGTTCTTAGGATAAGAGCTTAGTAAATTTGTTCAAGAGACTTTTCTGCAAACAAAAGGGAACAATGAAATGCCTCTGACATGAAGTAGCACTGCACTATGATTTAATCTGACGTCACTTTAAATTATAGACTGACTGCAACAATGCTTTTCTGCCAAAATTGTATTTCATTGTCCTCTGAAAAGGACAAAGTGGCTGAGGTTATTTCTCAGTTCCTGCACTACCTTACTTATTTTACTGTTACAAATACAAATTGTGCATTAAAAATTTTAAGTCAAAGTACAAATGTATTAGCATCAACTACTTAAAGTACCAAAAGTAAAATCACACATAAGGCAGAATGGCCTATTTATAGGTACAATGTACAATATATCCTTGCTTTATAAATGTGTAAATCACCTTAATTGTGCAGCAGGTGGTTAAAGGTGGAATCAATTTTGATTGCTTTATATACTGCTATGTAGCTTGTGAATTTGATCTTACATTAATATATCTAAATTAATTTGTTAATCATATCTTCTATTTATTGATTTGAATCTGCAAAGTAAATAGTAAACTTGTGAAATAAACATATTACTAAATGAAAATGTAATTATACTTAATTACAGTGCAAGAGAAAATGTACTTTTATATTTTCCACCACTTCTTTCCGTAAGGAAGAGAGCAGCATGTTTGAGCTCTAAGAGTCACTTTGTACTTGATGACAACTGCTCATAAAACTTCACTCTTTGGTTTGTTGGCTTGATTGGGTTCTGAGGACTGATTGTAACTTTTTATTTGGTGAAGAACATCCAAATATACTGGCATGTACAGTGCAACAATGCTATAGAATATATTATGTAGTAATATTGACAGTTGGCAATTTCCTCATATTTGATCCGTCATAAAAAAAGTGAAATGTTGCAGCTGTTGATGTTGACTTCTTTTGGAAGCGCTAAGAAGGAAGGACAAATACACCAAATGGGGCAGTAAAAACAAAATATTGCAGGTAAAAGTGAGTGCATGTACACAGAAAAATAATATTTGGAGCCCTAATATTGGTGGCTGACTAATCTCTTAACTCCCCAACTGAAATCTGCTGGGATGATCAGTATTTTACTGCTCAATACAGACTAATCTCAGCGTGTTTAGATTTACACCTTTTGCAGTCTGTTGACTCATTAGGAAGCCTTGCTATGCCGAGGAAGTGTGATTGCACAGTGCGTGTGTGTTTGTCATGACGGTGAAGACTTTTTTTTAGCTACTCACAAGCTGCTGCATGCCGAAGGGTAACTGTCATCGTCGGACCAAGTGTCTCCGCACTTTGCGCACATACGGAACACAGATGTATGCATGCATTCACACACTTATATGGACACACTGACCACTCACAGCTCAATCTCTGACAGGCTCGGTGCTCTCCTCCAGGTCAAATCAATGCAGGTCAGCCAGACAGGAAGCATCTTAAAAGGTCAGAAAAGCAGCCACAGTAACTCCAGGCCTTTGGAAACACAGTATGGATCTCCTGAGATATTGATCCCTTGAGTGTCAAAGACCTCCCCATGTGCTTCTTACAGCATTGAGAGGCATTGAATCTGGATTCTATAATTTAAATACTACTAACTTCCAGTCTTGTGCAGCATGCCAGCTGTGCAGTAAGATGTCAGGGTTCCGTTAAATCCAGAAAGGAAATTAATCCAATACTGTACAAACTGTAACAGCGTTGCCACCTATGAAAAGCTCCTTCTGGCTGTAGCTCAATGAACCACTACCTGACACTAATCCACTAATCCTGAGGAAAGCTAAATGGTAGAACTACATCAAACACATGTAATTGGTTACTCATATTGTCTTCATTTGAAATCATGATTCATGATCAGACGTATCTCCCAGTACACATGGAATCAAGTGCTGCGTTTCTTACCACTGATCCTCCAACACAGTGTGCAAATTTCACTAAGTAGCACAAGTTTGCTCAGCAGCTACATCATATTTCTTGTGTAAATTTCTCATAAGCATCAGATATTTGACTCTATTTGCTATGAACAGGTATATTGAACATGATCTGTATATATTTTAGTTAACTTGTCTTCCTTTATGAAACACACTGAAGCACAGAAAAGATTTTTAATTTATAACTTTCTTTTCTTATCGATCGCAGGTCTCTGAATTGAATTAAGTCAACTTTTTTTTTTTTTGGCAGACTTTATGGCGTAAGCAAATAGCTTATTGTTTTCCAATGAATTGATCAAACATTGTATGGTGATGAAACTTGGGATTTACAATCCTAGTCTTTGCAGAAGCACCCTGAACACTTTGAGTTGAACAAACCGCAACTCAAGAGTAGAAAAGTGTCCAATGTCATTTGTCTTTTCTCCCATTTTCCAATCAGCTGAAATGGGAGGGCCGGTGGTTGCCGCCTAGCAACAATCACATAAAAAGAAATTCAGCAAGCTGCTCTTTTTAATGTTTAAATGCTTTGTCTAATCAGGGCCTTACCCATAATCATCCAGTGAGCATCCACTGGGTAGCCTTATGTGTCATTGTTATAGTATAAACTCTAACATCTGCTAACCAACAAAGTGTATGACTTCGGCTGTCAGTCCAGCTTCGCCCACAAAAAAAGATTCAAATAAAATGATATGTTCAGCACAACGGGAAATGTGAAATATCCTTTTTGCTGGAAGTATATTTCTGATCATTTTGATTATAGTGATGCTACAAATCATCCTGACAGCTGTGAGCTAAAACTCAGATATATCACCTTACCACTGTGTGTTAAAGGGGGATTCAAACAATCCTTGCTGTATTTACGCAAGCACCAAAGACAGGCAGGAGATGCAGAAAAGGGGAAAAGAGCAGGGAAACAGATCTTTCAGCATTAGGGTGGATGGCATTATGTTGACAGAAATATGGGGAACAAAGAAACACACAAAAAATGACATCCTTGAGGAACTATGTATTTTCAAAAGCAGTTTTTCAATTCCTGTGTTATTTTCCAACCTAACTGAACAAAGAAGTTGCTTTTAAGCATCCATTCAGTTTCAATCATGTCAGGTGTTTTCTTATGCAATCGAGGCACGTATGAGGGCGGAGAACAGTTTCAGAACTCAAGATAGAGCCACAAACTGATGTCCGATGTCTCTAAAACAAGTCAACTGTGGTGATTGAACTCATTAAAGTTAACAGCTATTGGTGGCAGGGAACACTTTAAATTTAAAGCAGGACTATAACAAGAGTTTAGCCTCCATCAAAGGCCTCCCTTTGTATGTCACACTTTATTACTGAGTTTGTTTCCAGATGAGTTAAATGGAAATTGTAATGTGATTGCTCCGATACTTTAACAGATTACATTATTGTTTGCAGTTTGACAATCAACCAAATCTCTTCACCAAATCTTGCTTCACTGCAATGTTTGTTTGCGGTACATGGTTTGGCTTTTATGAATACACTGTTGGGTAAATAAGTACAGAGGTACCTGGAGACAACATTATCAAATCTCCTGTGGACTGAAAATGTATTTAAATTGCAATTATAAGAGCCAGAATAAGATGTGATCTGGGTGGAAGCTATAAACTCAAAATCAATCAGAATTATTTTAATATAATGTAGTGAAGTATATAAATGGCCCATTCTAAGCTAACCAAATCGATTCTTATTCTTATTAATATACTTGTTAATTTTGTACTTTCTGCCAAAAGATTCCCCTAAATGTAATACACTCTCACTATAACTGAGCGTAGATTTTGGCTTTGTATTAGGTTGTGTCGATTTTATTTATACAACCCTAAATCCCTAATTTTCATGAAGAATTCCTCTTGGTGAAACAAATGATGTGAATCTTTACTTCGTGTCAAGTAAGTGGGTTTTCATGAAGGGCACAATGAAATTCATGATATAAATGATAAGACAATGTCCTCACCAAGACTAATCTCATTCGGCATATTTCTTCCTTGTATTTTACACAAACGTGATAGACTCTACAGGAAATCTCCCTGTACTTGTAAAACTCAAATCGGTCAAGTTCCTCAGGTTTCTGTAAGGTGCTTGCAGTGGTTGTAAATTAAATTACCTGAGCTGAGATTGCTTTATCTTGTCCTATACACCCTTGTGATTGAATTTTGGTTTTGGGGGTTATGGTTGTTTCACAGAGACTTTCACGCTGTAGCTAACATCTTTTGTTCCTAGTCGCTCTCAATTTATATTTAAAGTATGTATTTCTAACCATGTCTCGGTTGAGTTTGTGAACAATTGTGTTTGCACTCGGAGGGACATTGCTTTTTTCAGCAATCCATAACTTTGAATTGCATGCTTTTAATCCCTACAAACTGTTGGGACTGTCTTTATACTAACAAGCTTGTCAACAACTTCTAAAAATAGTGCTTTAAAATGGCAACGCTTTGTCTGTTTCTTCTTTTGTAACTGCAGGCCAATCCGCTTCATATAAACAATGATAAGATTAAAAGTGTTAGAATATTTTGTTTATCATAACAGTTGGAGACAGTTCTATCCCAACAGAGAAAATAGTGTACAACTTTAATGCATGGGTTGGCACAGTGGGTATCAAATCACGAGCCTGCCTCTAAAGTTTGAGATATAGAACAATAGAATAGACACTTCTTGAACAAACAAACATTAGAAAAAGACTCGGCAGCAACAAAATTGCAGCCAACACTTTCCCTCATGCACAACATTACTCTATAATTCCTTCAAAAATAATTATTGACAAAAACCATGTACTGAACTCGTGAGCAGCATAAATGTCACATCCCCTCAAGCTGTTACGGATGATCAAAGCTACTGTGAAGTCCGGTCTGTCTGCCCACCAAACCAAATTACTGAACCCAGAGGCAGTCATCGTCTGAGATTGTTTTATATATCATGGTGGGGTAGTGAAAATATAAGCTAGAATACTTTTTCTGAACTCATCAGGTTTTGACAACAACTTTGGTAGAAACTAGTCTGTCGATAGATAGAGATAGATGGAGGCAGATAGCTAAAGAGATAGAGAGTATGATATTTTGTCCTTCCACACCACTTGTGTTAATTTTGAATGTCACTTGTTCCCAGGTTTGCATTTCTGTATTTGGCCGCACTCCTCTGCAATCATCCCTTATCTGTGTGCACAGCAGCTACGGGTTTGTCTCTCTGAATGAATGGGCTCAATAAACCTGTCACAGCCCAGACTTGTTGACTGTGCATTGACTCGGGTTACAGTGATCCATCCTTTTTATTAGCTCCAGTATGGCTAAAGATTTACAATGTGATGTTCTGCCCACACATGACAATGCCATTAAAACACAAAGTCACTTATTATAGTACATTTGTTCTGCTCAGTTGTTGTTGCACTCAGTACTTTGAATTGTAGAATACAACAGCACCTTGTTGTATTCATTTTCAAACAGTCATTGCCCATTACTAGAGGGTTGTCATCTTATCATCAGCCACGCAACTTGATAAATATGTTTGGAAGTGATCGAAGAGACGCCCGAGGTAACCAGTTGTTTCAGATCACCCTAAACCAAAACGTTTCCTGGACACTAATGAGGTATGACTGAATGGATAAATACGTGAATGACTGACACATCTTTAAAAGCAAGTGGCAAATCGCGTAGCGCGACAGTCTTTGGAATTATTACTATTTTGCTCGACAGAGTTCGAATCCAGGTGGTTGCGATCTTTCCTTAAATATATTTTCTTCAATGTATTTCTTCATACGTGGCTGTGATGTAGTGCTCACTTATACAATCGTAATCCCCACAGTGGAAATGAGATGCGGTTTATAGATCTCCAGCAATATGTTTGTGAATGTGTGACGAATGTGGCGACAGAGGCAGAAAACAGCTGCTGCGCATGGAAGGGAAACCAGTAGGTTTAAAACCCAGTAGGGACGTAACACCGGCATCCCGTGTTGACGAAGCAGCTCTTCAAGAGCCCTCAGGCAGTTGCCGTGAGCACTTTTTCAAAAAAAGACAAAGAATGTGTGTATACATACATACATACATACATATACACACACACACACACACACACACACACACACACACTATTGATATGAATGTAAAGCCATTTACACAAAAACATAATAAAAATAACAATAAATGTACAAGCCAATGTGAAATAAACATTTGATTTTGTTAAACTAATCTTTTGTCATGCTTCCTGAGGAGTTTACACAGGTCAAAGAAGCTAGCTAAGACCATTAATATCCCTGACACAGACAAAAAAATGACTGGGTCGTAACGTCATACAAGCCTCCTCGACATAATTGTGGGATTCTTTCCTTTTTCCCCTTGTCTAACGTTACCATAAACTGGAGATTGAGATGATTTCTCCTTCATCATCTGTCACAGGCAGCTTAACGTGGCTGACAGCTCAAGAGGGACAAGGAAAGGTCGTTAATTTGCGCATTCAGTGAAGCTAAAGAGCGGCGTGCAAGCGCAACTGCAGCTTTTAAGGGCACTTTCACTGGAATCAAATTAATGTTGCCGGTCTACATTTAGAGAGACAGCTTAGGAAACAGTCACAGGCGTACAAGAAAATCCGAGAGATGGAGCTGGACGAAGTGATCAGCTCTCTTAGTCTAAGTCCAAACCAGGACAGCCCAGCTGAAGAGGTGCAGGACACAAGAAAGGCTCAACTGGACGCTCAAAAACCAGACAACCAGCTGGCGTCAGAAAATGCTGCCTTGAAGGAGCAGATGACCGCCAAAGAACTTGGTTTTGAGCAGGAGAAACAAAAAATATTGATGGCTCTACATTCAGAAAGAGATCTTAAGACATGAGCACAGGCTGACAAGAACATCAGAGAGATGGAGTTGGACGAAGTGATCAGCTCTCTTATTAAGCAGGTCGTCCTGGACCTGCAGAGCTACGCCATGCGGAAAGAGAAAGAGAGCGAGCTCATCCGGAGCGAGGCAGAGTTGAAAATACAGCGCAGTTTAAAAAGGAGGAGAAGAAGGCAAAGAAGGAGGTGGAAAAGACACTGAAGAAGGACAGGAAGGAGGAGGAGGAGAGGGAAAAGAAAGAGAAGAAGGAGAGCAAGAAGAGAGACAAGGAGGAATTGAAAAGACTGAAGAAAGAGAGGAAAGAAGATGAGAAAAGAGAAAATGAGGAACTGAAAGGACAAAAGAAAGAAAATGAGTTGAGGGAGAAGAAAGAGAAAAAGAGGAAGTAGAAGAGAGGGAAGCAACATTCTTTCTCTGCTTCTCAGCCATCACTTCTACCCCATCCCCACTTCTACTGATAAACTTTGTATCAAAAAGGTTGCCGATCCCTGGCCTAAAATATAAGTGCAAAATCTAGTCACTTATTAGGGCAACTTTTAGCCTTTTTCAGTAATTTTGATAAAATTATAGGTAGATAAATGATAAAGAGGTTGCGGTCGACAGGTCCTGGGAAGATCATTAAGGAAGTTAGCTTCCACAGCTGTCGGGACAGATGCACCGAGATCATTGACTGACAGCTGAAGATGTCGAAGCATAAACAAACAGGCCCCTCTTACAGATTAACTTTCTACTGCTCAAGCCTCAGAGATTGATCTGTTCCAAGGACTGGCGAGGCCATGGTGTGGGCATTGTAAGATATTGGATTGAGGAAAGAGCTCCCAGGGTTGAGAGAGAAAGAGCATGATAAAACAAATATGGCACTTTTATTAAATCACTTGCAACCATTGTAAGGGATGTACTCTGATAAATATATATATATATATAGTTTCATATAATGAAAACTATATATATATATATAGTTTCATTACATTCAGTAGTCAGTTTTCTTAAAAATTCAAACACTCTGAATAAGTAGAAAAAGTGATTGGGCTTGCTATGATTTAAGTAAAAAACAATCATCAGATAATATACTGAGGTCCACTCAAGCAAGAAGATTGCTTTTTGTTTTATGGTGATTCAAGTTTAGAATTTAGAAAATAGCAGATATTGGAGGTATTGTTGGCATTTCTTATGCACATACAGTTTTAAAGTTTTAAAGTTAAATCTGTATTGTGTAATAGTTTTTAATCATTACATTACTGTCTCTCTTCAAAGTTCATAAGTCCACCAACACCTGTAAAGCTAAATAATTAGCGTGACACATCTCGTTTATCTAATTCAGACACAAGCAGAAATGTAAAAGCTAGAATTTCTAGTTTTAAGGGATATTTTTGATTTTTGGACAAGACCAGCTGTTCCAACTACTTCTAATCTTTGTGCTAAGCTAAGCTAATCATCTCCTGGCTCAAGCTTCATAGGCTATTTCATCTACAGATATGAGAGTAGTAATCTTCTTAGTTAAAGGTTAAGTGGATTGTAGGATTTCGCGACTGTGAATGGCCCTATCTAGAGCCAGTGTTTGGTTTGTCCATTCTGGGCTACTGTAGAAACATAGAGGCCAGCTTTGTGAAGAGGCTCCATATGAAGATATAAACAGCTCATTCTAAGGTAACCAAAACACAATGATTCTTATTTTCAGCTGATTATACTCATTAATACTACTTTTTTTTTTCTTCCAATTGATCCACCAAAATGCTACGTACGGTAACTTTAACTCAGCCCAGAAAGCCTACTTTCCAAAATGTGTAACTATTCCTTTTACAGAGCCAGCGGTGCAAGTTTTTTCTCTACAAGCACACCGTCTTTTTCATTACAACATTGTTAGCATTGTTAATTCAACCAGGAAAATAGCACTTTGTATTAGTCACGGATGCAGTAGAAGTTGACAGTGACCTGCAATAAATTGCAGGCAGTCAACCTTATTGTGTTCGACATTAAGGGCTAACAGTGGGGATGCCACCACCTTCATTACACTCAGCTACTGCAGCAGGTTAGGAGGGACACATTAGCTGTCAGCTTGCTCTGCTTTAGGACAGATTGAAGCAGACTGTAGATCAGCTGTTTATAAAATCTGTCACTCAGCAACAATCCTGGATTGTGTCTGACTGTCGTCTCAAAAGCTGTTGGTAATCAGCTCATGTGATTTAGTGGATGTGTGTATACCTAGTGCTTTTAAAAGTGCCCATTTCTTGTTATGACTTTCTCCTGGCCTAAAATTAAATCAATTAGACATTCATGAGCTATGCATTCGCCAGGCAAATTATTCAATTATGTTCTGCAAATGAGGTGTGACTGACCTTTAAAAGGGAACTATTCACAGTTTCCACAATTGCCTTCATGGTTCAGCTAATCTATTTTTCATTTCCTGATTCATCAAATGGGGCTTACAATATTTGACCATTTCATACGGTGTCAGGTAACACAATCTCGAAGACTGACCTAATTACTGCACTAAAATCTTAAAACAGGATAGATATGTGTGTTAGGTTTAATCTCTTCGACTAACCATCACTGTCTTGATTTGCTTGCTGGGTAATATCTGGTAGAAGATACTGTGACAGCTGCATTTCAATCAGGAGAGACAAGTCAGATGAAGAAAATATAAATGTTTATTATTAACAGATGATATGCGATGATAAAGTCTTGACAGAGTCTTTTGAGCTTGGACTCTACTGGGAGATTTGTGGTGGCTGATGAGGCTGATGGATCTGCGAAGACCTGGCGGTGATGGGGAGGTGGAGGGGCCGTAACGGCAACATGAACACACTGAAGGTAGAGAGACAGCAAGATGATAGGCTCAGACCAGCTGATCAGAACAGCTGATGTCATGATTGACAGACCCAAATAATGACAGCAAAGAAATTAAGAGTGAGCATGTGTGAGAGGAGTGAATGGCAAATGTATGAGAAATAAACTACAGGCCTAGGCATGCAAAGTATAGACTTCCTGACTAAACTTACGCTTTAGCTTCTTTCTTGCTTTTCACTGATTAATGAATATGAAGCAGATGGATCAGTCATCAAAAACTGATGCTGGTGCAGCAAAACACTGTTGAAACACACACTATATTTTCTAAATTCTACTGGAGAACCAAAAGTTTCCAAAATAAAGAAATATTTTGTGATCGATTGGGGGAAACCTGTATGAAATTATGCACTATGAAGAGTTAATAGATACATACAGGTTCTTCGATTTATCAGGTTCTGGGATAACAGGTCTGCACCCAAACACAGATAAGAATGAGAAGGCAGCGGACATAATACAGTGATTTGAATGGCAATACAAGCTTGCAGAGACCAAAAATGCAGGTAACAGCATACATAATAAACTACAATATCAAAACACTGGGAGAAAAACTATCACAGGGGAAAAAAACACAGGAAACACTACCAAGGAGCGACACTGACAATGAAACAGGGGAAACACAGACTAAAGACACAAGGAGAGTGGGGTAATTAGACACAGGTGGAACATATGGGCAGGGCAGACAGTCACAAAGCTAGGAAAACACAAACGCAGGAAATAAAACAAAACTTGACGAATGAGGAGTGAACCTACAAAATAAAACAGGAAACAGACTAAAGTAAATTAATAACATGAGGCAAGGAAAAAACTACATAAAACAAAACCTCTAGAACGGATCAAATAAAAGCAAAAACAGATAAAGTAAAAGATTATCATAGTCTTTGCAAAAGTCTGACTGTTACACAATTAGTTCACCGAGGCCACTTTGTAGACCTCTAGTAAAAATTCTTCATACATTCAATCAATCTCTTGAGTATTATGTGTGGAATACTAGAAATTCTCAGCTGGCACAGGTTTCCATGACATTAGTCTTCACAGCTATTCTTTATTTCCCTGACCTGTAGGTGAGACAAAACAACCCTTTGCCTGTCACCCATTTTTCATAATCATAATCAATAGGCCAAGAATAGCAATTGAAGGTGAGCCGTGTCGATCAATCTTTCTCAATCATCTTTTCCTCCATTACCCCTGGGGTCGATACCACAGCCTTTAGAGGCAACAAAGTTATCCTCACTTCCCCCCTGGGAGTAAGAGCATGGAGCTGAGGTGCTGTGAGGAAGCTAATGAATGTATTTGTCGTATCTCTAATGGCTCAATATATCACCACAGCACCTTGGCTTGGGATTTATGGCAATCATGACTGCAGAAAAGTTAATGCATTCTGTTTCTTTTTTTTTATGTTTCTGATGAGACAGCTTGAGAGAACATAGAATTGAAGGAAGTTTTTTTTCTGAGCCAAACCTTGACAATGTGCCTCAGTAAATGATAGCATAAAACACAGAGTTAGGAAGTTGGAATTCACACCAGCAAGTGTGCAGGGATGGCAAACTAATAAGTCAACTCTGCTATTGATTAGAACCGGCTTATTTTAGTCCCCGAGGCCCACATGAGCCCACACACCCAGACCAACAATATATCAGCCTACTCTCAAGTTATGTTGAAATGTCGCTCCTGATTAAAACTCCGGAAACTTTTTATTTTACTTTCATTTTTTTTTGACTCACAAATCTAATCCAGCAGCAGAACTTCATCTTCTTCCATTAAGTCCCAAGTGACTTCATTTTTATCTACAGTATGCACTCAAAATGCAAATGACCAAGTGTCTTGGATTCAGGCGAGTACAGAGCACAACCGAAGAAGTTAAAGACAAGTGTTCACAAGCAATACAGTATACTAAAATCTATAAAGAAATTATAGTGATTAGTCCACAAATTGATATTTTGCACTGCTTCTCTCTGTGATAAATTTCCCACAAATTCCCAAGGGACATGAGTTGTTCTTTGCTTGTTGATCAACTCCAGTGGGATTCCTGAAGTGTGAACAAGCCAGCAGCATTTTTCTTTTACATGTTTTTTGGAGTTTCAGGAGAACATTTTATGTTGCATGAATAATGGTGTGTGGGTGTGAGAAGGGAAAGAGTGAAATATTTGTTCAAAATTTCTCAAGGGCGGCTCCTCCTGCTTCTGTGGAGACAAGAACACACACGTACGAGGCGAGAAGATGCAGGCTGGCTGCACGGTTCTGATGCACTTTAAAAGCACACTGATCAGCAATTCCTTCTATGAACCCACACATCCTTCAGACTTCAAACACACCTCCTGAAGGTTAGGGGCACAGAAGTGAGTAGATAACTGAGGGATGCCTCTGCAGAGATGCCGTACTTTGTTGACTTAAGACATTACCGGGATATTTTCATAAACCTACTGCCCTCATGTGGTTGCTGCTGGGTCACAGGCAGGACAGAAACATTTTCAACAACACCATAACAGAAATACAGCTCAGTGTGCTCATCGCCTACTGGATCCTGCAGAAAACAAAATGATGGCCGTGCAGCTTTTTCACTGTGAACTATCTACTTTGATTCAGTCAGCGCACTACCTGATCAATTACCAACAAATGAGTGACAATTCGTGCCTTCTCAGGGAAAACAGCATTATCGAGTTCATTTGGGAAACAGCTGAGCTTTAGTTCAGTGCAGACTTTATCGACGGACGTGTTCCTCTCCAAGCTGATTCTACAACACTGTGGTCCTGTAAGGTTTAGATGGCTCGCTGTAAAGATTTGTCCATCATAATACATTCAGTAATCATACCAATACAGTTGGTTTATTTACAATTTTTTTATCACGGTTTTATTGATGAGTTGGATTAATTTAAAAATAGTAAAAGAAATGTTTCAGAAATTCCAGCTATACGGTACCTGACAGATGGCCAGCCAGGTTTTGCAACAGTATGCTGGTGTCTACTATTTGCAGACTTTGCAATCCAGGATGAGACGAAGAAGAGAAAAAATAAAAAAGGAAAATTTCCCCCCTTTCACTCATAACTTGGACAGCAACTTTGTCTCTCATCCAAAACTTTATTCTTTGCCTGCTCTCTGTATATATATACACAAGTAACCTTTTTGGACTCCATCCCTCAACCATGGCCCCAATTAAACTTATGACCCAAAATATCCGCCACACTGGCTTACAAGCTAAAAAGAAAAAGATTAAAAAACTATTAAATTATGTGACTCAAAAAAGAGTCAAGCATTTTTCCGCCAACCCGTCACTTTCAGAACAGCATTAACACTTCTATACAAACTAAAAACAGAACAATTACTAATGTATTCCCTGCATGAAACGGACTAATTCACATCACTGAACATGATGAAACATATATCATCATTGCAGCTTCTATTAACATTAACACAGCACCAACATTATCGTAACTAACATGTAAACATTTTACTGATCTCTCCAAATTTTCATCCATTTTTTATGAAGATGGATTTATAGGTCACTTTACAATCAGCAAGCTAATCTTGTGAACATTAAAGGGTGACTCCAGTGGTTTAATGTTGTACTTTAATATAGTTGGGGGACTTTTTAAAGAGACAAGTTTGAAAAGAATATTCTAAATCAAGGGAGCAGACGGTGGTAAATGGGTCAAGACGCTAAAACCCCGGATCGTATACTTCCCATAATGCAACTTCCCATCATTTTTTGTAAATCCCTTCATGCCGAAGAAATTTCCTCGTCTTTCAACTCCACATTCCTAAGCTAAAACAACATTATACCGTTTTTTCAGGTTGAAAAGTACTCCTTGGGACTAGTACATGTAAAATTAGTGCCCATTTAACATGCGTGTTCCTCTCATTCCATCATACCGAAAGGCTGTTTGAGATCATCTCTCGATGTTCTTTTATGGGATCTTATTAATGCCTTTACAACCATTAATGTGGGTGAGTTCTCCGCGAGGTATTTGTCTAAACAGTAAGCAGAAACCAATACTGTAATATGCCATGTCGGTTATGTTTATACCTCACATTTAATACAGATTCAATGTGTTATACATGAAAGCATTTTAACTTGAAGCTCAAAAAATGGACCAAGGCAGAGACAAGACAGTTTTATAGCAATCACTGCTGTGTAGAATGGATTTTGCAATAAACACAGTTGATCAAATAGTTAACTTCATGTGTATTGATCTAAAGCAGGGCGTCTTGGATGGATTAGCTGTTTGTGATAAGTAGGTGGAGGTGCTATAGAGGGTAATTCTGAGGGTGAGCTGAGGCCGCAATGTTAATTAAGTCTGCGGTCCTGTCAAGTCCTTAGGGATCCGTTTTGTAGGATGAATTCTTTCTTCTCTCTACATCCACATACTAGCAATGTAGTTTGTCTGACTTGTACAGACCCCCCCCCCCCCAACCCTCCTGAGGAGGAACGCCTCACACTTTGACAACAATAGAACAACAAGAAATCTCAGTAAATGAATGTCTGTCTAGATTCTGAACAGGTGGACAAAGAGCTTTGTTATCGTCACAGTACAACACCTGTTTTTTTTGTTACATTGATCACCTACTTTCACACCTCTAGGTGAGCCTGACTATGAAATCTAGAAACACTACATCATTGACGGATGAAAAACATGCCAGCAAAGGGTTTTATGTCTTTTACAGCATATGTTTGTGTTTCATATTTGATATTGAATGAAACTGGACCTCTCTTGGTTAATTAAGTTATGTAAGTTAGGCAGTTTTCTGTTTATTTAAGTCTCCAATTTAGGCAGCATCCGTAAGTTAATTTCTATTCCTATAAATTAATAATCAAAATTCCCATTCCCTTAACTTTCCTTTTGTAGCTGTAGAACTGCTCTTTCTTAACAGTCAAGTTGCCATTTCATTAAACGTCATTAAATGATAGATGCATTAAGCTGACAGAGGTGATGGTGTGTCAAATGGAGCACTTAGAATATTTAACAACGCTTTTAGTTTATTTATAAATGTGGATGTTGGTTTATCTGGATGCATGCAGGAATGTAAATATGCACATATAGTTAATTGGGTTTATACATTTAAATGTATGTCTATACTTGTTCTCTTTTTCTGTTTCTATCACTGGGTGTATGAAATAGAAAAATATTCGAAATAATTGCAAATACAGGTTGGACGTTTTGTCGATGTACTAATTCCTGACCTTGGCTAGTCGGGCTTTCTCCTCCAGCATCAATAAAGCTTACTTATTGACATTTAATTATTTTGTGTTTAATCTGTGCATCAAAAGAAATATAAAGATGACAATTTGTGGTTTTAGAGGAGAGTTTGCGCCTTGTGTCTTAAGCTAACTTAAGCTTATTGCACAAATTACAAATGTTTGTGTCGAATTTTATATTTGTGTTCAACCTTATCGAACCACAATGGTGTTAATATTTGTGCACATTTACAATACTAATTCAATAGGTTTTGGTTCCGATAAAATGGATAACACAATGTGCTCTAAATTAGCCCAGTATTTAGCAGTATACAGTCACATTTCACAGCCTGTTACAGCGTGACTCATTTGCTCTCCCACAGCGGCATTATTCATGTTCATCAGCTTCATCCAGATGACCATATGGGCAGGAGAGGAGCATGAGATTCACACCAGAGAATTCATTAGCAGCCCTGAATTGCACCCTGCCAGCATCCCTCTGTTTCTTTGAGGTAGCCAATGAAATCCAGGCCAGTGGGCAGCCTAAGGCTATGACACCATCACTTGCGGCAGGACAACAGTAATTGGATCGTATGTCAGAAAAATACAGGTTGCGACAAGCCACTCAGCACAATGTCGCCTTGGCCTCGGTGTGAAGTCACTCCACTGGACTGCTATAGCTGTCTTAGCTTTCCGTTGGAGGTCAGTGGTGTTATTTCAGGTCATGGGAGTGAAAAGTCATCAACTCTTCATCTCACTAAATGCAGTAGAACCCAGTAGCTTTATGAGAGAGAGGGTTGAATTATTTGAGGAATATATTCAAGAAATATTGCACACATGCATATTACTTTAGGAAACTCTCAGACTGTTTTATTTGGGAATGATGATGCAGTAACAATCAGCTATCAAGAGCATAAAATATGAAGCATGTTTAAGTTTGATTTGGTCAGATACAAAATATAATTCCTCTTTATCTACAGCTATATTTATTTAAATGCCTTTTTCCCCCAAATTGGATCCTTCAAGAGGAATATTTTGCACTATTTTGTACTGACACTGGAGAACAACATAACATGTCAACGTATGAAACAGTGCATACAAAGAAATACTTTGCAACAACAGTAGATTACTGAAAACAAAAGGAAGCAATAGTAAATGTGTTTTGGAAAAAACAGACTTTAAAGGACTTTTGTTTATATGTGTCACATAAAATTGAGGTGTGCGTTAATGTAAACATTAAAAAAATACTGCTTCTAAGGTGCTTAAGTAGTCATTACACACAGAGAGAATATGTACAAAGTTTTACAAGCCAGTCAATCTAGGAAAAAAAATCTCTTTTTTAAAAATATTTTACATGAAGAAGCTGCTGTTTCTGCTGTTAACACATATGATTTCAAGTCTAAGTAATGTGTCAGACATACTTGGTTTTTGATGATATCATGGAAGATTAATTCCTGTCTGCAGCCAAAGGCTTGTAAAGTTCGTCTGTGTCTGGAAACATTAACTGTTCTACCAGTCACTTTGGCAGTTCAACAGGCCAGACTCTATTCTAAAATGTAATTCGGCTCGTGAATTATTAAAAGTGGCTTTGAATTGTGGAATGTAGAAAGTTATATCACTGCCCTTCAGAGTAACACCTTTACATTTGCAGGACATTTTCATGTCTTCCTCTGCACTGGTGAGATCTTGATGTCTTTTCTTCCACCTGCTGTTCGTCTGTGTAAAGTCATGTCCTCGTCCTCTCCTGTCTGTTGCTTGGCAAAGTTGACAAACACCTGCACAACAGACAAACTGATTCAGTACAAAACGAAAAAATACAAAAAATAGAACTGCCTCAAGTCAATACATGACCAGTTCCTTCCTTTATTAGGATCCCTATTTGCACTCGCATAAGCACCGGCTATTCTTCCTGGGGTCCACACAGATACAGTCAAACACACTTATACACACTATAGTTACACAAACACAACAAACAAAACAGCTCTTCTCAATAAATGAACAATCAAGTATGGACGACAAAACTAAATTGTTATTCTTTTCACAAACATTAAGCCAAACATAATAAATCAATCACAACCGCTCAATAATTCATAGCAAACTTGATTTTTTTTTTCCCCTATTCATACTGATGAATAGTATTTTTAATAAAAACAAATCTTTGTATGAATGACTTTAAATTAAATGCATTTCTCATTCCCTGCTCAGGGGGATTTCTACTTAATTTCTTACACCATCATTCATAGTCCTAATGTTATCAGGACAAATTCCCTTACATGCATTGAACACAGGTTGAGACTGGTTCATACATACCTGGTCCAGTGTTGTCTGGGAAACAGAGTAGTCTTCGATGCTGAGTCTTTCTTTATTGGCCACCACCAGCTGAAATATCCTGGCGAGGGAGGAGGAGGCGATCTCGTACTGCAGCGTGTTGTAGTGCTTCTCCCTCTGAACGCAGCTGGGGAAGCTGCTCTCTATGAAGCTCTCGACAGGCTCCAGATCTGGGGACAAGCCCGCTTTAGCTGCCTTGATTTTCATGGTCACTACGTAGCCGTCACCAAATCTGAAAAAATCAAGAAAAGAAGATATTAATTCTCATATACCTTTATTCTACCTCTATTCATCTTTTTATCAGTATCCTCAACTTGTACTAGGCGTATTTATCCCCCAAAGTTGTTGTGCAACTTCATATTGTTAGTATTTTCAAAGTCTGAAAGGATTTTTTTCAAATACCTTGATGCAAAGAAGCCTTTACTTATTATTTATCAAACCTCTTACTTGTATTTGAGATGCTGAATGGTACCCAGACACTTGAAAGTCCCATTGACCATGATGGCAAGTCGAGTGCAGAGGGCCTCACACTCCTCCATACTGGTGGAAAACAAGCATAATCCATCTTTCTTTTTACTGCTGCCATTTCATATTCATGAACAATGAATCATAATTTATAGATATCTATGGTAAATCTAAGCAAATGCCAATTTGGTCAAGATTTCATCAACAGTTGTTGGCCGAAGAGTTAACACTGTTTGGTCAGCTGCCGTAGCAGATGTATGTGTGGATTCATTTCATTATTGGATGTTGAACCTGTGTGATGTTAGCACCACGGCCCTGCCGTCCTGGATGACACTCATGATGGCATTCCACAGAAAGCGTCGAGAATGGGGGTCCATCCCTGTCGTGGGCTCATCCTAAACACGCAGCCAACACAAACAACAAACTTGACTCTCTGAGCACATAATTCCATATGAACAGAGACCAAATCCTTATCTCTATCAGCATATGGCAAAGATCTCAGATTTACGCCAGTTTGAATTGAACAGCGCAGTTGTCTGCCAATGTATAAAACATTTGAGGCCAGGCTTGACCGAACCCATATGGCTTCCCATCTGGATCCATAAACCATTTCATTGATAAATCCCTGCACAAAGCCCAGAAAGCCAAACAATGGGCTCATGAGCTCCCCATCATTGGCTAACTCACCAGCAGCACCAGCGCTGGGCAACCAATCATTGCGATAGCTGTGGAGAGTTTCCGCTTGTTGCCTCCACTGTATGTCCCCGCACAGCGGCCGGCATACTCCGTCAGACCCAGCTTCTGGATGCCCCACTCTGCCACCTACAGGGGGAAGGGGAAGCATGCCTTTGGTGGAAACATCCATTCACATGCCATTTTTAGGATGGGCAACCCCTTAGCTGAGCCCATCATAACAACAACAATAAAGCAAAATAAAAATGACAAACTGTAGAGAACACGGAGCAACAGTACAGAGACAATGCAGAAAACAAAAACAAAATGAACAAAGCAGATATAAAGCTCTCTATGCAGTGCTGAGCCAAACAGCAGAATGAAACGTCTTTCGACAGTTGAAGATGTAAAGCAGCTGGCGTCCTACTCACTCTGGGGATCTCTGACTCCGGCACCCCTCTGAGACGAGCGTAGAGGTACAGATGCTCCCTGCCGGTTAGTAGCTCATCGATGGCATCAAACTGAGGGCAGTAACCCATGTTCTGGTGCACGTCCAGAATCTCTGTCCGGATGCTACAAAACAGGACACAAGGTGCCAATAGAGCAAATAACATGATAAGGAAAAACTAAAGAGTGGGCTTAGACTGTGTAGTCATTACTTAAAACATGTAATCCAGACCTGAGAGAAAGCTGATTCCTCTGAACAAAATTATGTAAAAACTAAAAGTGCAAAAAGACACTTTATCCAGTTTTTATTTATTCATTCATGCAATGGTCAAATTTGTTATTGTCATAAATTACTGCCGTTTCATTTTAAGGTCAATGATTTCCATACTGGAGTCCCTCAATAAATCTGTGAAATCACAAGATATTAACAAGATTAAAATGCAGAAATACTTTCACCTCTTTAGTGTTCAAAAAATGAACCCAGACTTTTATTAATGTGGGTTTTAAAAGAGTTTTAGTGTCCAATGATGGTGCACATGCAGTTTAAGGGGCTAACTTCCCTGACAGGGATTCTGAGAGAAATGTTCAAATAGTTGGAATGAAAATTGGATTTTTAACAGATGGAATATCAGCACCAAGTAGTTCTACTACAAAAATTGATTGAGACTACAAAAGCTAATGCTCGGTTCAGCCCTGGTTCCTAACTTTTTCCCCTACTTACTGTAAGAGTACCACACGTGTTGGTTTTATAGTCAGAGAGAGTCATCAAACAGAACTGTCAGATTGACCTTCCCGCGTTTAAACTTTCTAGCTCAACGGACCGTTTCCTGGAACTGCGTGCAGGATAAACCAAGAGCAAAGTTTTGTAAACACAGCTTTGTGTTATATCGACCAGGGACATTTTTGACTGCTCTTTATGTACCTGTAACCAGCCACAGTAGCCTCCCCGGAGCTGACATCAGTGTCACCAGTCAGCATCTTGAAGGTCGTCGTCTTTCCGGCTCCATTAACTCCCAAGAGACCAAAGCACTAACGGGACAAAAGACAATCAGGCTCTCGATGCGAGGACACATTCTGCTGAAATACTGACAATAAAGTGCTGAGACGCACTCGCTATTATAGAGAATGACTGCTGATATCATGCTACATTGCAACAACTGCATTTATTCGGCATCTCTAACAGTGTGGATGGCATCTTTATCAGTACTTAGGTTTACTTGAGCAAACACAAAAAGAGAAAACTGTAGTAACATAAATAAATAAATAAATAGTAGTAAAAATAGTAACTTTCGATGTAAATGAACTCTGTGACTTTACCTCTCCTGCGGTGACACCCACACAAATTCGGTCCACAGCTGCCCTCTTCCTGCCCACATACGTCTGTGCACAGAAGGCATGGAAACAATTACAACTGACTCCATTTGTGTGGTACTTTTTAAAACAATAGCAAAGAATAAGAGGTAAAAACAATAAAATAGACAGCATTACTCTGCCTGCGTATTTTGTCTTTAGCATGTAAGAATTTGTCTGTACTGTAAATTAGTTTACATTTTTGCTGTTACGGACGGTATGAAAATGATTGAAGTGGGAGAGGTTAAAAAATCTGTTTTATTAAGACCTGTAGTTAGTTGAAATGTTGCAATGCAACATTATACATGGAACAATATCATTAAAGTGATGGTATTACAACAAACACGTTTGAGCCAGTGACGTTTTACCTTAGAGAGATCTCTGATCTGCAGGATGTCTGTCTTGCTCCCTCCATTATAAATTCTCTGCCTCTCTGCTGCCACGTCATCATCCTCATCTCTTACTGAAGTCTGCTTGTAGTCTGATAACCTGAAGGGTGCAAGAAAACCATCTGTGGAGAAGAATCTGGTGCAACACTTTTATCTGTTCAAAGGTACGTATGAGTTCTGACCCTCTGTGAAAGAATTTTCCTGGTTAAGTTTGTATGGAAAGGTCAAAACGTTGGTGTAATGGTCGAGATGCTGTGTGGGGAACACTTGCATGGTCTGTGTATGTACAGCAACTTACCAGTGGTCCAAGAAGAACCGGTACTGGATCAGTACATTGAAAATAAAGTAGACAAAACCTTCCACTGCCATGAAAGCAATATATTTCCCGACAAAGTCCCACCGGAAAGGGTCCTGTTTGTACTCTTCACCTGAAAACATACATATGCTGACATTGAACCCTTTGTTCAGTACAGAGTGAGTATTTGTTATACGTCACAAGCTGTACACAGTTTTCCAGATGGCCGAGTCGTCAATAACTCGAGACCTTCTTCACTCTTTACCACACTCACAAATTTGACATGACTAAGTATTTGCTGGACCCAAATATCTACAGTGTGAAGAGTATTAACAACTAGAAGTTTGACAAACAAAAAGGTACAACTTTGTGTAATTTCTCTAACATATGCAAAATGTAATATTCTCCCAAAGGTGGTTATACCGCCAAATAACGAACAATAATTAAAGTAACAGGATTTGATTACATTGTTAGAAATGTTTTCAGTGGTGGGAATTGTGCAACATATCTTAAAACTATGATCTTGAACTGTATCAGCTATAACTTACCAAATCTGGCGTAAACATCAGTAACAGCCTGGCTCATGGCCATGTCTATCAGTCCTCGCCCCAGGCAGAAGTGAGGGAGCACCAGCAGACCTTTCTTTAGCCACTCATTGAACATCAGCAAGGACTGGCAAAACACACAAACACATTCACATTTAATACACATTTCACTAGAGTGTAGGTATGACAAAAAAAAATATGTAAAAAACACACTGGCTGCAGTATACACAAATATTCAGCTGATGTAATTCTTACTAAATTAAACTTTCGTTTCAGAAGCTCAGTATTGTCCTGAATATTTTGCATCATTGCATCATCACCTCAGCATTGTGTTCTCATACAACATCTGCATTGTGTCTTATGAAATGTTCTTAATTGCCCTACACCCAGGCTTGAATAGCTCATGCAAACGCGTCAAAATTCACGACAGCAAGATATGTAGTGAGCTGGACAAATAAGAACCTTTACATGAGATGATGCTGTTCTGTGTGCTCGTGCTTGCTAAGAATCACCCCATATGTTACATTCAGCATCATCTCTGTAAAGGCTTTAATTTGTCCAGGTCACTAGATATCTTGTAGCCATGAATTTTGTCACAGATCCAAGAGGCTTTGCCAATTTGTAACTAATTCATGAAAATGTCCTCTAGACCAAACAGTCCAGTTGCTTTAAATGAAGGACTCCACTTGTGTCATGTAAATGAAAGAAGACAAGAGGAGTACCCTTTTTTTTATTATTACTGAATTTATTACACTGTTCACTTTTGTTTATACTGTAATCATTTTCCCATACAGTAAAGTAACTTGTTACAATATGCACAAAACGGTTGCACACTATGCACTCCTGGGTGTCTTACATGATGTCCTGATTATTACATAATAATTGTATTACATCTAAATAACCACATTATGAGTTGCTACATAAAAACGAAATTATTATTATTATTTGTTTATAAATGCCCAGACCAAAAATGATAGGAGTGAATAAAAGTTGTGTTATACTGTCCGTGACGAAGAATCTCTAAGTTTGGACTCCTGGAAGCATCAACATAACAAACATATGGGTCATGCCACCTCCAGTTCTTCTCTCATGACTCACCTGTTGAGGGATTTATCAATGAGAGCAGAGAAGTGGAGAGAACCATCTGGCAATAAGAACCATCTCCATTTCTTTGACAGAACAGGAAGTCACCTGTCACCCTGACAGCATTAGCATCCGTGTCATTTCCCCCTAACTTCTGTTTCTCAGTTATTTTATTTTATTAAATAACATTCTTACATGTTCCTTTCCAGCCATTCCTCACCGATCCAACACGTCTGCACACCTGTGACTCATCTTCAACCCTTCTGCTTCTGCAGCTGCACCACATTATGAATCAGTCTTTGTGTACCTATTTCTTCTTCTATGAAAGGACCTATTGTCATTTTGGGCTTCACTTTGATACTTTAGTTGCCTCTGTCAGTCTGCTTTTACATTAACCTGATGTAGTTCTAAACTATCATATATCTGTCTGCTCTCTAGAACCTTTGAGAATAATAGGCTATTTTCACAGCAGCCATTTTGACATGTCATAGCAGGGTAAACACAGATGTAATTGATCTAATTCATTTTTGTCCCATTCTATTTAGTGTGTCAAAACCATTCCAGTGAGTCAGCATGCACAATACTAGGGCCCTGGCCCACCTAAATGGAACAGGACCAATTAATGATGTTAACTGTGTTTACGCCGAAATGACGCGTCAAAATGGCTGCTGTGAAAATGGCTGCTGTGAAAATGGCCTGCTGATGTGAACAGAAATTAATTGTCTTAGCCGTGCGTTGGAAAGTGAGTTTCTTTCTTTCAGTATTTTGTAGTCTATATGTTCTTACCCGATTGTTTTCAAAGAGCTCCAGGATGAAGGTGATGGCGCTGCTGTTGATGCCTATGAACAGGTTGATGCAGGACAGCGACACATACGCAGTACTTGGGATACTGAATATGTAGGACAAGGGGTACATCATTGGCGTCACCGACCACCTATTAGGCAGAGAAAAGAAACATTTCAAGAGAAATTCCAGCCATAACATTTTTTTATCTGACTTTTTTTTTTCACCTGCCTTTCATGTCATTTATGCATTTTGTCCTCTCACTATAAATGTCCTTGCTGTTGAATTGGACTGTTATTCAGGTCCTCTTTGTTTTTTTGTTGAGAGGTGAGATATCCTAATAAGGCCCACTGGGTGCTCTCACACTATAACACTCACTCACCTGCACAATCTGCGTTTCCTTCTAATGTCCTCTTTGTATTTTATTGTTTTTATGGTTTTAAAGGAAAAACAAAATTGAACTATATTAAACTAAGCGAAGTCTTACCCGTATAGTAGAAGCAGAGTTATTAGTGCTGGCAGATTGGATGGTGATGTGTAGCACTTTTTGTCGAAAGCCATGAAAATGCCAACCACCATTGCAGTGCTGAGAAAGTAGTTAACCTAAGGGAGAAATGAAGCATTCACACAATAAGATAATGAACAGAAACATGTAAGATACAAAGGAACAACCCACAACATACATCCTATGAGTTTATGGCCACTAATATATGTAAATAAACTTTTTATTGCTTAAAATTATTTCAAAAACGGACAATTCTATGATGAATTTTAACATTAAGAGGATGTTTTATATTTAGTATTGAAGGCAACCCTGCTTGACTTACCATGTCCCAGAAGAAATTAGCCACCCAGTACACTAAAGGGCTGACCCCACTGACAAACTGCAGGTGCTTGGCCTTGGTCACGCGCTCCTGGATGAGGTAGAGGACGAAGCTCGCAGGGATGAAGGACATGGCGAAAATAACACAGATAGCCACCACAGCGTCTACTGAAGTGGTCAACCTGAGGGAAAAAGCAGATAAAGTCGGTACTGTACATTCTGGTAAGGGAATGTAATGTTAATGAAAAATTAAATAATTTTCTAAAAGATAAGGTCATGTAAACTTGTTTCTGATAATTATCCAGATTTATTTAAAACGTGGGTAAGAGCTCAGAGTTGTAGCTGCTCAAAATAATAATTGTATTGTAAAAAAAAAATATATATATTAAAATATAACATAAGAGTAACACTCACACTGTGACTTCAGAAAGCTGCTCTTTGGTGAGGTTCAGGGGGTGGTTGATTGCGGTGATGCCAAACTCGACAGGTTTGGCTGATGGAGGTAGGAAGGCCCGCAGAATGGCATTATTGGCCACATTCATGAAGGCCACCATGGCGTGCCAGCCTTTGTTATTATACCACACCTGACAGAGAAGAGAGGTAATTGAACACAACCTTCTGTGATAATTACAGTCCTGATCTACAATATAGGGGCTTGAAAGATTGACCTTCCTTATATAAAACCTTCATTACTTTAAGTGGAAAGCAAAGCTATAAAAGGAAGCATTTACAGCCAGCCAGTCCGTCAACGTTCTTGTGATATGACAGACATTATAAAGTGTAATACAAAAGCAAAGCACCGAAGGTAGACGTCAAACCAGCGAGTGTTTGCACTTCATTTCTACCACTTGCTGGTTTGCTATTAACCCCGCTCCTGTATCCTTCCCCCACATACCTTTATATTGAATTCACTTTCCATGTATCGTAAGAAAGGACCAATCTCCTTCAGTGCAAGTCCAGAATAGTAACCCTGTGAAAGAAAATGCTCTTTATAAACTGGACTTTACGCACACTACACTCATGACCAAACAAAAAAGAACAGTGAGTACCGCTGTGATGTTGAGCATTTGTCCCAGTTGATTGAAAACATTCTGGATGTCTTTGGGGTTGACGTCCAAGATGGGAAGCTGTCCTCCCACTGACAGACCTCCATATCTGAGGACAGAGAATATTTACACTCAGTATCCCACATCCACTACACAAGAGGGAGACTGTGACTGATAACAATAAAACACCTATTATTACCTTTGTTCGTTCACCCAGTATTTGCTCTTCAAACTGTGAAATGAAATACAGAATTTAACTAAACAGAGAGGTACACTGTGTTAAAAAGTTGGTCACACTCAAATACAATATGTCTATTTTGTTTGCAGCATCATCAGCAGAGTTTGAAGAAATATTTTTCTGTCACCACAACTTTTTTATTTGGTTTTTAAGTCCTTTGAGGGTTTTAAAACACTTGGAATTCCTCCAGTTGATATCATTTGAATGAAAAAACCTACCTGGTCCTGATGAGACTGGGGTAGGTTTTAACCAGGTAGTCAGAGATGTTCCTGTCCGTCAGGTCCAGCATCGTGTCTCCCGTGGCCTCTAAACGTTGGCGAGGGGGCGGGCCTCCTGCTCCGATGGGACAGATGGGCATCATGGTGAGCTTCTTACTGGTGCTGCACTGGCAGGAAGGAGACGGGTTTCTCTGGTTCCACTCTGGACTCTGTAAGATGTTGCTGACCACAGGAGAGAAGTCAGGATACTCCCACTCGGATGTACTGTTACTACAGGGCATTCTGTGGAGAGATAAATGGAGAAATGTTATGTGATGCCTTCATGATAATGTGAAAGTTTACTGGATGTTCAAACTTCAGTGTCATTTTCAGATGAGTTTAATGTTAGCAGGTAAGAGTTCTGTATTTCTATTTAAACATTCTCTTAAACTCTAAATGTTTGACTGCATGTTGCAGGATTTCTGCACCAGTCATTTTTATTTCTGGAAATGAGATGTACTTGTGTAATAGTCCTATCCTATCTTGTCTTGTCCTATCAACAGTCCTGATACTCACTCTAGCGGTTCTCCTGCCATGCAGCGTGTCCCCAGGCCTGGTCTGCTCAGTAAACGCTCTGTGAAGCGTTTCATTTTGGGGTCAAATGGTTGCTCGTTACTAAATAGGAATAAAACAAAGAAAAAAAAAAAGAAAAAATCAAGTTTAAGCTGTAGCTGAACTGAATAACTATAACCAATAATCCCCACCAATCTGTCAGGAACTTCAGTGTTTATGTGATATACAACAAATGGTTTGTCTAAAGCTAGTGTCTTGGAGAACTGCCTACAGTAGGTCTGACCTGAAGAAGGTGAACTGTTGTCCGTACATCCAGGGGGACAGAGTCAGACTTGGATATTCTCCAAACGGAGGGACGATCATGGTGAAGATCAGAGCTATTAGGACAAAACTGGCAGGAAGGACGATCTGAAATCCCCAAAAATACAAGTCTATCATAAATAAAATATACACAGCTTGAATTATATATATATATATATGTCAACAACATTAACCATGAATCCACTCATCGCTGTGTCCCTTTACCTGTGCCAGGAAGTCTTTCTGGCTTCTTATGGCGTGGTGAAACCTCTTCACTAGCAGTGCATGGAACTGCTTCAGGATCAGAGTGGACCCTTTAACCTGCCTGGAGCCCTTTCCTGCACTGCTGTCTGATGCACCATGGGTAATGCCGTTACTCTGCTTCACACCATTATGTTCTGTGATCAAAGAGAAGATAGAGTCAGTTCTGTAAATAGTAATATATATATTTGTCAGAGAGGCAGTGGTATATTCCACTGATCAAAGCACCTAAACTCATCTGAGGTTTTCGATTTGTTTCTATATAGCTGACAAATCATGAATGTGAGTAAATGTAGGAATTTTAATATACAGTAAAGCACTGCTGTGCTAGAAAAGAGCAACAAGCAGAAAAAAACATTCTAAATAGAGACTAAGAATACCGGATGCATTCCTGCTTTGTTTTTAACTATACAAGCAGAGCATCTGCTCTAGATTTCGGACCTAGATTACTTACACTGCTTAGAGTACCAAGTGCTTACTACACATAATGTCATTAAATCGGTCACAGAGAAGCATACTTGGTCAAAAAAGTAACTTTAAATCCAAAAAACAAATTATTCTTGCTTCTACTGATTGACCCAAGTCCAGCAGATTTAATTAAAAAAAAAACTTAAATCGCCAAAATTCTGCTTCCAAGTCTCTGACCTTCATCTCCCTCTACACCAACTTTGCCGTTGTTTTTTCTCCGCTGTAACATCCACTGTTCTAGGGGTGGGAGTGCACAGGTGAGACACAAAACACACACACACACAAACTAGACGGTTAAAACTGACAAATGATGCATCACACCACATGTAAATACAGGACAAGTAGCTAATGTTAAAGGTAGGGAATGAACAACAATAACTGCAGCTATAAAAACAGCTGTGAGACAATACGATTAACAGCGTGTTAGAGATAAAGGACAGCGGGTCAGAGATTCTATTCCAGGAAAAGGCCATGTGGACTATCAGTGGTGGTATTTACCAGGAGTGCTGGCATTATTCGCAGCTTCTCCATCAGCAGTGACCTTTATGAAGATCTGGGAAGAAAAAACAGAACTTCCTTAGACTTTCAAAACTTTTTCATGCATTAAATATCGAGTTCATCCTTTCAGTTCAGAAGCAATATGATGTAAGTTTATATTTTGACGTTATTAAGCTTGAAAATTCTGTTAAAAATCCTAACTTATTTCACACAGCTGTTGTTTTCTTTACATGACTGAAAAAATCTGTCAGTTTGGGAAGATAACTTCAACCTGTTTCCAAAACAAATCAACTTGTTTCAAGAATTGCATACAATTTAAGGTATTTTTTCCCTGTTTTTAGTGCAGTAACCTTATTATTGTTTCAAAATACTTACTCTCATTTATAGGGAATGTATTTATCAATTCAGCATTTTATGAGACAGCGATAGCAGAGAGATAACTGAAAATAAGGGGGAGCGAGAGAGAGAGCGCTACAAAAGTCCTCGGGCAAATTCAAACCAGCACTCTGCAGTTCATTGTATACATGGAAATTATTTAACAAATTGATCTGTATTTAAAAAAACTGAAATAACCTTAATGTAGCAGCTGATTTTTTTCACCTTTTGTGGTAAAGAATACAAGACGTTAAAGAAACAGTAATAAACAAAAGCAACTTGTACTTTAGCCACTAAAATATTGCAGAAGTGGTTGTATCCTGCCTTGTAATTGTAAAAGTTATTATCAAAAGATGACATGTTTTTATTTAACCTGGCTATGAGTGTTTTCTTGTTAATGATATCAGAATTCACAAAGCTGAAAAATCTATATATTCTGGTTGCTTTTATTTACCATCTTTTCATGCAGTGTAAATGCAGCATTAAGGCACCACACAAGTTGTTGGTGATGTCAAGAGACGGAGACAGGCGATGTCCCTACCTCTTCTAGTGATGTATCAGAGATGCCAAAGCTGCTGAGGCCCATGTCAGCAAGTGTCTCCTCCAGCTCCCTGAACAGACTGGCATACGCTCGATGTTTGAAGCCCTTATTGGGGAGCAGATAGGTCAACTCCTGGCCGATCATCTCGATCAGCTTGGCTTCAGGGACGTGGTGGTGGATGAGGCTGGTGATGTTGTCTATATCCCCTGGGAAGAAGACAGAAATTCATAATTTTTGGAGCATGGTAGTTAAGGGTAAAGTGTTCACAAAATAGCAGAAATCATTAAAAGGACAAAGGAAGGGAAACTGCTAACTATGCCAAAAACAAAAAACAAACACCATTATTCAAGCACTAAAATAGAGGAGTACATTTGTGCTTGAATCATTGCTTCTAAAATACAGTGTCCTCAAGCAGATGTGGGAGGAAAAGGCACATGGGTCAATATCACCACTGCATTATAAATGTGAGAAAATAATGTGTTCTGTTTCTGTATCTGTTTTACAACTTGGATAAGTGGGCCAGTCATGAGACTATCAACCAGTGCACACTGACACTCGCACACAGGTTTGTTCTACTATACTTGTGAGGACCTTCATTGACTTAACAGCCCTGAAAAACATTTTTTTTCTCAATCAACATCTCACTATGAGCGATATATGAGGAAACCTCTTCCATGGAACCCCCCCCATGTTGCACCACCATGTTTCTACAGTAGCCCACAACGGACAATCCAAACACTGACCCTAGAGAGAGCCTTTTGTGTTTTTATGTTACCTGAAGACCACCATAGTTCTCCAACACACTTGGAAAGTGAGCGGTGAGCATAGGGGTATTAAGTTGGTTGCAATCTGCAACCTCACCACTAGATGACACTAAATCATGCACACTGGCCCTTTACCAAGAGAAACACTCTAGTTCCCTTGTTCCTATCCCTAACGTTAACCATGGCAACTACTTGCCTGACCCCAAAATTTGTCCTAATCTTAACCTAAATCTGAATCTAACCATAATCTAAAAATTAAGTCTTAACCCCTCTAAAAAAGCTCTTTGGAGAAGTAGGGTCAAGTCAAAATTTGCCCAATTTCCACAACTGCCTCACTCACTGGGTCTAAATCTAATCCAATCTTAAGTTGTTAGTACAAGAGAGCACATACACACATAAACAGAGGACAGAGGAGAAGCTCAGGGGTATGCAGTAACAGTAAAAACATGCAGTGTTCACTTACCATCCAGAACTCTGTCTAGATGCTGGGACTGGTTCTGAGGCTGATCTTTGTATCTGGTACAGATGGAGCAGGAACAGGAGCAGTCTGAGGCACAGTCGCAATCATTCTGATAGAAAAGCAGCATAGAAAAGAACCCTTTTACAAAAGAAAAGTAGGTATTCTTCTTTGTGGGTCTGTGTTTGAAATCGATTGTGAAGAATAAAGAGACAGCTGGGTATCTGGCTGATTTTGTGCAACAGGTAAAGCTTACCTCCTTCTTCTTGATATCCTTCATCCGGCGAACAAGTGTCAAATAGAAACCAACTCCAAAACAGTTCTTGAGGAAGAGGGGGGATCCGCAGCAGTGGAGTTGTCCTTTGGAGATGATGGCGATGCGGTCACTCAGCAGATCAGCTTCGTCCATGTGATGAGTCGATAGGATCACTGTCCGGCCTGCACAAAGGGTCAAACGTTTGATAAAGTTCTTTTCACTGACATGTCATTTGAGTCAAAGGGCCCATTTTAATAGATATGAAATCTGAAGTTTTCTCTCCTGTGTTTATGACTTAACTTAGAAAGATTATCTTATCACCTGTTCTTAAGTCATAAACACAACGGAGGGAAAACAATTTAGATCACACATAAAAAACAGATCACCAGAATTATTTTTCTCACTTTCATACATCTCGCTAAAGTTACCATAACTTTAAAATGCTTTTGCCAACAAATTATTGATTTTCTGACTGCATTTATTTTTCTTCTGCTGTAGCAGTGTAGTTGAATTTTTCCGTTTGATCAGTTCACTACTTAATTCAAGTGCCTTAGGAGAGCTGATAGCCTGTGAAAGAATTTGCTTTCATTCTTCAGTGTCTCCAGACTAGCAGTAAAAATTGGACTGTGAGATGTTTACTGGTTAGGGTAAAATGTGGATCTAAAGGGATAAAGTGTTGACCTGGAGGGCTAAAATGTGGCACTTAATGTGTTTTTTTTATCTGACTTTGCTGCAGTGCGATTTTTTACCATCTCTGTATTTCAGCAGGAGGTCCCAGATAGATCTCCTGGAATAGGGGTCCACTCCCGAGGTGGGTTCATCCAGGATCACGACTTTTGACCCTCCAACGAACGCCATGGCCACTGACAGTTTCCTCTGCATACCGCCTGTAGAGTGTGAGAGGCAACAGTTCACAGCAGAAACAATGATGAAGGAATGAAAGTAATTCTCGCTCGCTTCCTTTCACAAACACAGAGAAACAAGTGGTCCACCTGAGAGATTCTGAGCCTCGTCGTCTCTCTTGTGAGGCAGCCCGAGGTCCACCAGCATGTCCTCAACCTCCCTCTCCGCCTCCTCCTGAGTCCGACCCTTCAGCAGTGAGTAGAACAGGATGTGCTCTTCCACTGTGAGACTGGGACAAAAACAGGGCAGCGATAATAACGTCTTTTTACTGAGGAAGAGTGTAAAATTGTTGTTTTGACAGTTTTTGGACTGTGTGCTTGCTTTGAAAGCTGGGAAAGTCTGGATGGGGAAGTGAACTTTCTGACGTTCCTGGCTTTCAGAAACTGCTGTCAAAGCCAATGTGTGAAGAATGTATTGATTTCAACAAAGTCTGTTCTTCACTTTATTAAAAATGAAGACATTCTGAACTTTCAAAGTTCAATTTCTGTAGCAACCTTTAACTAAGGAAATGCAATTGACGAGTAATTTAAGTTTGTTCTTCAAAGTAAACAGCTCCTTGATTATCTTACTTTTGTCTGCTGTATATAATGGAAACTCTTTATGCATGTAAATGTTGTTATACTGAAATGGTTCCAGTCCTGTCAGTCTGTAATGAAACTCACTGTTTGAAGAGGATGTTGTACTGTGGGCACATCCCCATGGAGGAGCGAATTGTGTCCATGTCAGTCCTAATGTCGCTTCCATTAATGTAGGCTGTGCCAGACGTAGGAGGGAACAGGCCAGTCAGGATGGACCTGGACAGAGCAGAAGCGCACACAACACCAATACTATGACCAGAGGGTTACCAACTTTGTACTAGGACATTCAGGAGATTATTTCCTTGCAAGTATTAAAAATTGTTTAATAGATATGAACCAGCCAACCTCTGAGCCTGCATTAAACTTCCTCTGTTGAACTTGTTTAATTAGCCTATTCTATCAGATTCTATCTGAGTTTACATCTTCTGAGACTGAGCCTGAGTAATTAAAGACATTTGTAACTTGTGACATCTGATTCAGCTTACAGAGTGGTGGTTTTTCCAGCCCCGTTGTGACCCAAAAAGGAAGTGATCTGGCCTTCATAGAAATTGATGTTGAGACAGTTGACAGCTGGACGACAACTTCCATCATACACCTTCATCAGGTCCTGAATCTGCACCCCCATCACCAGGCCCAATGGTTCAGGCTCAAAGAACAACTGACCTGCAATACGAAAAGACTGAGTTAACACTTTTCTTTATATTATTTATATTATATAATGCTTAGCACAATAACCAATAGAAATGAAAAGAGTGTGAAACAAAAACACATACAAAGAAAAAAAGGTTTCAGTCCATAAATTTAAGCTAGAATATCACATGCCTTTAAATATTTCCTTCCCATCCTTTCACTGGCTTAACTGAGGCCTGCGTCAAGTAACAATAGAAAAGTTTGAAGATTGTATCACGTTTGACCATTAACATAGAAACTCCTATTTAAATCCTAATAGCAATCCTCTTCTTTATCATTATGAGAATGGGCACAATCACACCTCTTTATTTGTTTTTCCCTCTAGTATTTCCTAGTCTCCTATCCAGTGTGTGATGTGTTACCCTTTCTGTCCACTCGATGTCCTCAGTGTGTTCCCCACATGCAGTTTGGTGTCATTTTCCAATCTCCAGTCAGTCCTTCTTACACCTACAGCTTGCCTTTAGGCTTCAGCTCTGTATTTGTATCCTCACCTTCCTGACAATCCTCCTGGTTTGGAGTTTCCTCTTGTCGTCTTAGCAGCTCCCTCTCTCTCTCCAGTTGATCCCTCTTACGTTGGTGCTTACAGGCTTTCCTGCTCACTGAACCATTACAGGTGTATGTCTCCGGTGTTCCCCTGCTATCAGTGTCCTTCTCCACATTGTCTGCTTCAGGATTCTCTGGATCTGAAGAAGACAGGTCGCAGAGCCATTTCTCAGTTACGATGTGTCTGGTGAAGTTTTCTTTGGCACATGTGAAAAGTTCCCCTCTCACAGTTGACCACAATGTGTGTGCATGTACGTTTATGTTGCTAGTGATGGTAAAAAAAAGAGTGTTTCTTGCATTTTAATGCCATCAGTATGAACTGTTAACCAGAAGAGATTGTTTAACTTGCAGTTACATGGCTTGTAGGGGAGTTACATAGAAACTTGTAACCTGCTTGTTGTTTTTATTGATTTGCTGACTGCTTTCTATGAGATGTTTATGAAATATGATACATTTGGTTCAAAGCTCTAGAAAACTTGCTCTTTTCTTAATGCGTTAGCTAGGATGACTTGGTTTCAGACTCTGTGCTGGCAAGAGTGCACTCTACTAAAATGTCGTCTACCAAGCTGACTCATTTCCTGCTCCAGAAGTGCTGGAGGAGGCAAGGGAGGAAATCTTTCTCGTGGGCGACTTTACTCATTATGAACCATATATTGACCTTTCCAACACAATCACAAACTTCCAGCTGGAATTAGAAGCTGGGGAGCAATTCTTTTTTGGGCAAAGCTAAGCAACAAACCTCCAGTCGCAGGGCTGCTTCTCACTTGTGAGGCATGTAAGAGATTTTAGAGTCAGTGACACTAACCTTGATCAGCCATTGCTGTGTGTGAGGGTGCAGGCGTTTGCCAGTAGGAGGCCTGGAATGGGAAGTAGAATGGTCGACCAACACCGTACTGTCCTGTGAAAGAGAAATTTGATATAATCCTCAGTGTGATAAACTTGTAGTACCAATAAAGCGGTAAATTAAACGATGCAGTATATTAGCAGTCCAACCTGGGAAGACGTTATCCAGGTACCAGGCCAGGACGGCGTAGAGGACAGCATCAAACACCATCATGAGGATGGAGGTGAGGAAGGAGTAGGTGTCTTTCTCTAACGGGCTGGTCATGATGTTGTCCCACTGCAGTCCCAAACCCTGCTCCTCATACCGCGACAGGTACTCTGTCCCGAAGCCAAATGCCACTGGAGACAACAAGCTCTAGAGAAGCAGAGGGACGTATGAATTACAGAGTATCTACGTAAAGAAATAATACTGCAAATTTAAATGTCTCAATCTTCAAATTGTCAACGTCTGTGATGATAACCTTTGTGACAAATGTACACATATATTCATCAGCCAATGGTGTATATCAGTAATCCTTGCTGCCTGTTTTGTTGCACTTGTAAGAGAAGAGACTTTTGATGCAAGTTTGTTTTATGATAATCTCCCTTAAAAAACATGAAACTGGATTAAATACTCCCTACACTTGCAAATGCTGTTTTTCGGTATTTGTAAAATAAGTCACACAAGGAAATTAGACATACAGCAGCCAACTTTATGTTCTTGGTGATGCGGTCCTGCCAGGCAAAACAGAGGATATGTGGCAGATAGAGGGTGAAGTAGATGATGCCGCTGCAGGCGGCTGCCATGTTGGCCTTGTTGAAGAACACACTCATCAGGAAACACTGCATGATGGTGGTGATGGTGAAAGTCAGCAGGAAAAAGAAGACAATGACGGGGTTGCTGTAATTCAGCACCTTTCCACCCTGAAAGAAAAAAAAAAAGATATACATGTGATTATATTGACAAGATTTTCACTAAAACATCAAAACACACCTGTAAACAAGCACAGAGCCCCTGCAACTATTGGCGGCATGAGTAAAACATCTGTTTCCATTAATAAAGCTTTTAAAAATCATCCACAAGAGGACACCATTGCACACTGCAAAAATATTAAAACCCTCCAAACCAGCAAATAAAACTTGAACCTAGTTTCTCCATCATCCTCCTGCTTTCCCCTGTCCACCCTGTTCTTCTTACCATGATGATGGAGGTGAGCAGCGCCGTGCTTGCAGTCATCATGGCGAAGCTGTCGATGAAACACGTGTACCAAATGACTCCGTTGTCGACCCCCATGGCTTTGAGAGTCTCCTTGAGGCGCAGCTCCTTCTCCAGCACAATGCTCTTCACAGTCATGGACACAGAGTAGATCCAGGCCAGCACCATGAACATGGGGAAGCAGCGGTTCAGTGTGATCATGAAGCTGGAGCAGAAGAGAGGAGCAGAGAGGGAGAGGAAGTAAGGATGTGACCCCAACACTTAAATGAGGAATCTCATTGAACCCATGAGAAATATAACATTGCTAACTTTAATAAACATTCCGTTGTATTTTAAAAAAATTCTGTATGCTGTCATGGACACTTTTTTTGGGGGGGGGTAACGCATCGGCCATGTGAACGATCTTCTGTTACATAAGGTGACCGGTTCACTCACAGGTCATCCACGTAGCACGGATATGGCATCTGCTGGACGTAGACCCCGAGTGGCCAGTCTTGGCCTGTGTGAAGCTTGATGATGCCGTGTTCAATCATGTCCTGCAGGTAGGCAAAGCCTCCCCAGATGTACCTCTGATCCTCCATGGGGTCTGCTCTGGGGCCGGGGTCCCAGTACCTGAGAGGGGAACACAGAGAGTGAATGACAGGTGGCTAGAGGATCTTATTCGTTAAAATGTAGCCACAATATCATTCGTCACACAAACAATTTATTTAAGCATTTTTTTTTTTGAAATAATCACAATAAAACATTTTCATAATACAACATCTTGAAGCCAGTCTCTAGAGCCACACACACACACACACACACACACACACACACACACACACACACACACACACACACACACACACACACACACACACACACCACATGTGCACTGCTTCTACTTAAGCGGATAAGTCCGAGGCAAAGCCCTCTTACAATCTGATTATTCAATTGAATAGAGGCAGGACTCCCACTGGGTCCATTACAGCCTGTTGGTGCACTGTAAACAGCTAAAACATTTTGCTCGCCCCAGGGGCTATTGACATACAGTCTGTTTATGAATGGAAGATCAAAGGGAAAGGAAAATGCATGTGAAAGCCTCACACGGGAGGATGAAAGGACAGGTATCGAGTTAATATGGAACCACCAAGAGACTTTGGAAAACACACTGGGGCCAGCTGGAGAGGCTTCTCTTTTCCTCCTTCGAGGAATGTGACAAATCCATATAAATTGCCTCATTAATGCAGCAGTAACGACGTGGAAAAAAAATGAAGGAACGGTGGGTTGTCAGGGTGATTTGGTAGTCTAAACTTTACTGTTTGGATCCTTCCCCTGTGTGTATGCATACCAGTCAGCTGCAATGAAATGTGTAAGAAAGTACCCATGATTAGCTTTTTTTTTTCTTTGCTAATAAAATGTTTATACCCTACATTTTTGTGCGATAACACCAATGTTTTGGAAACTGCGTCCCTTAAAAGAAGTATCTGTGGTCACAGCACAATTGACTGGATAGGAAAAAAGAAACATTTGCTACACAAATACATAAATATATATATATATATATATATATATATATATATATATATATATATAATATACAGCGTGTGATACGGAGTGGTGGGCAGTCCTCGTAACAAAACATCTGTCCGCACAGCTGTTACTGACCTGTCTTTGATCTTGTTGGTGCGCTCCACTGCGTCAATGTCCATGCGGATCTTGTACTTGACATGCGGCGGTACACTTGTGGTCCAGGGATACATGTCCATGAAGACCACGCCGGCCCAAAACTTGTTCTCCTCCAGCAGGTGCAAGGCCTGATGGGTCATCTGGGACTCATCTGTGTAAGCCACAAACTTATCCAGGTTGATGCACTATAATCAGGGGAGAAGAGAGCGGTGTGGATTTGATGTTGGGAAGATGTTGTATGCTACCGCAGTTGGTAGAATGCCATTTGAACTGCGATGCTCTTCCACATGTTGTTTTGTGTATTAGATTAGGTGCATGTGGCATTTGCTCTATGAGGACGCCACTGACCGGTCACGCTGGCTATTTAACCACAATACTGTTTAAGTCCGGACTAAAATGTGTCGGTACTATTTACAGACGTCAACAAAAGATGGCATTGAATGCTTGCTCAGATTGTAAGTCCTGTTTACTTATTCCACTAAATTATATTTAGCCAAAGTTCTTATATAGTTGCAGGTTTTTTTTGTAGCCGACAATTTATAGTAATAATAATAATAATCGTACCATTACCATTACTTACTAAAATATACAAATATACATATTTTACTCTGGTGTACACTGTTAACTTAGACTTGCTGACACTGCTGTGACTAACAACAGCACTGTCAATTTACCTTGTCCCTAAATGCTCCAATTTCTATTATTTATGTTATGGTTATTTAGGTTTGATATCTGTTACTATTTATTTATTTTAATTTCTCTAGTTATCTGTACTACTACTGTCCTGCTCAAATACATTTTATGTGGTCTAATTAATCAATTAAGCATTGCAAAGAATATACTTAATCTTTACATTTGACACACTATGGTAATGTGCTATAAACTAGAAGAAATACTGAATGAAAGACATGTGTTTTAGAAAAATATGTTCGTAATCCTCAAACTAGGGTATTAGGGTAATGAAAAAAGTATAATTTGGGGTCTCTCAGGTATTATATTGGCACCAGAAAAGTTTAAAAAAATACCCGTGTTGGTAATTTTATGTGTAGTTTTGTGAATTTCCATTCACTCTTAACAGAACCATCTTTCACTGAGTGTCTGGTGACATGGGAAAATCTGAGCTACTACATTCATTCTACAGCGACAGATACAAACACACACACACATACATGCATTAAAGCAAATACATGAACACGTGCATCTAAACACACATGAGCTCCATACACCTACACACTTACACACAAACAATTAGGTTCACTCTCTCACATGCAAACACGCTCTCTCTCCCAATGAAACACGCATAATTGCCATGTGAACTCCCACCCTACACACACACACACACACACACACACACACACACACACACACACACACACACACACACACACACACGGTGCTCTCTAACCCCCCACACCCCTGTGTACGCCGTGTCTAATGTCTCCATTCACATTACTGTACAATACCCTGAGAGCGCTCAAAGAAAGAGGAGAGACCACTTCCCATTCATCTTTAAGGGACCATACATTCACAACACAATAATGTTCACTCAGAGATGGGCCGAGAAGAAAGACCCTCACTGATACACATGTTCCAATGGGATTTCACTGTGAGAAACATACCCCTGATGGAGCGAGAGGACCTAGTGCTAACTGCAGCAGTAGTTATCCTATGGCCCAATGCTGGCTGACAGCTATACCTAATTGGCTAAACTGCCTGGGTTTGTTTGTGGGGCTCTGAAGGGTCTGGATGCTGAACTTGGAGACAAAGGATAGATTGAGATGCCGGCACTGATAGCGCTCTCACCAAAACCGCAACCCCTGCCCCCTTTAAATCAGTCGCGAGAGGAGAGAGGGAAGGCGTGAAGGATGGGTAGAGTGATTTGCCCTCTTTTATTTCGCAGGCGCAGGGGTCTGTTTCAATGCGGGGCCATGCACACTAAACCGCATTGAGCTCATAGGGGGGTGACTCACTGCCACCTACTCCCCACTTTATCACTGGCTCCACAATGAGAGCAAAAGAGGGGGGTGACAGCAGGCTTGTTCTCCCCACCTTTCAGCCTACAGGACGGGAGAGCGGCTCTATAGCAGGGCTAAGTGGCCTGATCTGTTTCAAAGGGGCCTGTCTGCAATCTCCTGGGAGCAGACCTGGAAGACTGATGCACCTGTCTGGAAAGCTGAGAGTTGTTCTTACAAAAACGCTGGACACTTAGTCCTGGGAATGTGCAACATTTGGCAAATAGTGACTGGGGCAAAGAGGAAAAACAGACGGATTGATAAATAGATAGACAGATCAGATTGCAGAGACTATCTTGTGTTTCTTACCTCTCCATACTGGTTGAACATGCGTATGATCTGGTCGGTGATGTTAAAAATATTCCTCCAGTCAAAGTTGGGCATGCCCGCCTCCCTGTATTGCTCTGGACCGTTGTACAGGAAGTTAAGAATGTGTTTGGTGGTAAAGTCAGTGTCCACCAGGCTATTGTCCATGAAGTGCATCACTGTCGGGTTTCTCAACGTGTCCTGCAGCGATTGAGACAGAAATTAAGTTATTGCATGTAATATAGACAAATTACATTTGCAAGAACAAGAGCCATTCAGTTAGCTGAATATATTCAGGAAAAATGCCTTTGGGTTTCAAGTCATTATTATTATTTTTCAACAAAATGAATGCAATTTCAAAATATCAGCCCTGGGTATTGTATGGTCAAACTGAATGCTAATTGTCTGGAGGCTGCTGTTGATAAACTCTGGATGTGGTAAGTGCAACCAACCAGCTGGATGGTTTGCCTGCAGTCTTTAAATAGCACTGCAGCAGAAGAAGATTCTTCCAAGAATTTGTTGCTTGAATTTAACATAAATCCATCTAATTGATCTTTTTCCATGTGTTTAATATTGGTTGCTTCTAACACTGGTTACGTTATAACTGAGGCTTATTCTACTTTGGTGCTCATATGTTCTTTTGAATTGGAGCATCATAGTACATTTTAAATACTTTCAAAGGTATGACTGCATCTGTGTGTATGTGCAGTATTCCTACCCTGATCATGTTCATCTGTAAACTGTTGTCGAAGAAAGTCCAAAGTTGAGGTCCCAACTCCTCCCAGGCTTTAGCCATGTTCTGCAACCTCTCTAACTCCTCGAATGTTGTGTTGGCCTGCAACACACACACACACACACACACACACACACACACACACACACACACACACACACGAGCACAAATGTTCAAGTAATTCTATGTTGATGTAAAGTTCACAGATTCTATAATTGTAGTACATTAGCAGTGAAGGAGCGCAATCAACACATAACTCTGCTGATAACATTGATATCAACTGATTCTATTTATCCTGTTTGACCTGGGAAAATGATAATTTTACTCAAGATACTTCTATTGCATAAAAATAGTGTCAAACAGTTAACAGCAGTGAGATCCATGAAACCTGATCTGAGCTCTAAACTGCAATACTCTTTAAACACCATAAGTAATAAACAAGTAGACAGTCACGTCATTTTTCTTCTCCAGAGCAGGTCGCTAAGTTCTCATTAACAAAACTTGAGATTTGTTTTGTGTCAGGAACACTGAATGAGATGTGACAGACTGAAAAACATTCTGTTTTTGCTTTCATCACTGCACCCTCACATTCAGTTTATTGTTTAATTCTCCCCTCCTCTTCCCTTCCCTCACATTGCAGCAGAACTCCCCCCCAATCCCTCCACCCTCCTCTGCCTCAGTAGTCAGCTCATTCCTAAGAAGGGTGGGGGCTTGGAGTGGACGCATACAAACAGATAGAGTGGTGAAAGAAATGGAGAAGGAGAGAAAAAAGTGAGTGGAGAAGACAGAGAGGTGAGGGGTCGGGCTGGAGGTGGTCTCTCTTACTCTCTTTAATATCTTGTGGACGGCAGGGGAGTTGGGGGTGTACAGGATCTTTCCCATCAGCAGGGGCTTGACTGAATTCCACACGATTTTTGTGACAGGGTTGGACTCCAGGGTCTGCATCAAGGCGTTGCAGGAGGGAGCTAATGGAAGAGTGATTGCAAAAACAGCAAGATTAGAAGAAGATGAAAATAGATTTAGTAAAAGAGATAAAGCATCATATTGAACTTTCTTTTATCCTCCAGACTTTAGTAGCATTCAGATGCTATCAATAAAGTTACAGACAGTCAAGTATGCTAAATTAGTTACCCAGCGCTTATCCAACAGCTTTATGGTGATTTCTAGACTCGTATATGTTGTTTTCATATCTCAGATGGATTGCATTGGAAAGTATCACTTGAATAATAAGAAAAGAAGATCCCACACACTGCTGTGGTTCAGAATTCATTAAAAAAATGTATATATAATATCCCACAAAGAAAGCATTTGTTGATGGTATTGATACATTGATGACATATTTTGTCTGTTTCATGGATAAACTTGGATGGACTACAAGAATTTACAAGACATCTCATTGAAAAAAGCTTGTGTTGACCACAGACCTTATTTCAGGCATCTAACCAAAAGCGTATTAAAAAACGTATTGACTTTGAGACGAGGGATACCCGAAGTGCCAAAATGCTAACTCATTCCTGCACTACTCTATAGAAAAAGGTATACAGGATATTAAATTTGCAAACTCTAGCCCCCATAGGAATGAATGATGAGATACCATTGCATGCCATGCTACTAAAACTCTTATAGACTTTCTTATTGTACGTTCGAGATACAAGCAATGCATATGATTACACAACTCTGAATGACTTATGAAAGCTGTAAGGCCGATGTTTTCAATCATCACAAATGCAATTTCTGGAAATATTATTGTAAATAGATTTAATTATGTATTGTGGTATGTAGCTTGTTTTCATTTCTTTTCTTAAAAATGGATCTTCACGTGGTAGATTGTACACATGCTGCTGTCAATTATTGAGAGAATAATTGTCCCACCTGTGCACACAGAATGGGAGCGTAAAACACTCTTGACAGAGATTCAGAGGGACCGAAACACTAGTATGATCAATAAATTGTGATGCTGAGCGAGAGAAGTGTGCCTGATCTTCTTTTCATACATTGAGACTTTTACGGTTTAACGCCTCTTCACTTACTGGCAGTGTCGTCATAGACATAGTTGTGGTTCTTGGTTACATTGACTCCCAGAAACACCTTGTAGTTGTTGTCCTCATACCAGTTGAAGGACAGGACCCTGGAGCCGCCTCCCTCTGGGTATCCGCAGAAGAGGCTCGACACACTGGACATCAGCTGCGTGAATGAGGCGGGACCCCCGTTTTGAAACAGAGAGGAAACCGCCTTCAGGAGCTCCTGAGAACTCTTCCGTTCCATCAGCTGTAAAAAGTCAGAGATGGATGAGAATCTCTGAGAGATCGATGTTAAATTGATACAGTTTTAAAACCTTCATTAGATCCAGCTATTGTCCAGAACAACAGCAGTGTTTCTGTTCAGGTTTGCCTACTACCTTCATACTTTTCTGTGTGTCACACTGCTGATGTACACAGGGCAGTTTGAATTTTGAGTTTTAAAATATAGGTACAAACTTAACACAGAAAACCAAATTCTAAAAAAGACAGGTGCTACCACACTTTAAAATACAACTCTCAATACTCACTTCCAAAAAAGTATTTGAGCCCAGTCTGATAAACAGTGCACACACCCACACTAGCTAGGTTATTAAGTGCCTTATCTTGCCACCTTAACTTTCTTATTCTTTGACTCATGTCTGGTCATCAACTTTGCCAACCAGGGCAAGACACCATCCTATCTCCAACGGCATATATAAATGTTGAGCATTACTATAAAGCCTAAATAATTAGCTTCAAGCTATTTGACCTCTTGTCAGATAATTATCCACAGGCCAGGGATATTTATGTCCTTCATATCTGTTCGTACTGTGTGAATAGCATAGCATAAACGATCACTAGAAAACAATAGTTTGAAAGATAAGCAAACATGTTGGACGGACGCCTCTCCTCTCACATGGCCTAAATATCCTCCTATTGATTGAACAAAAATAGCTTCATCCAAGTGTATTTCTCCCCGGTACGCATCATTTCCTTTCTAAAGAAATAGCGAAGGGACTGCCAATTATTTAGAGTTTTATGTTTGAGTTGTTTTTGTCCTCATATCTGAGAAATCTTTAGATGATCTCATAAGGGATCTGATTTTAGGTGGAATTGAGTTCTTCCAGTAATATTTGTTCATAAGCCTTCATCTTTATTAGAGTAGCTCTATAATCCCCTTTACAAAAGACGATATCGTAACGTTGATAATCAAAGTGGTTTCAGGGGTCAGTGATTAAAATGACTCACTGCCAACACTCAAAGCATCCTTACATGCACACACACACACACACACACACACACACACACACACACACACACACACACACGCTAAAACACACTCCTGATTTATCCATTTTCCTCCCTTTTCTTATTTATTACCTCACAGACACACACACACACACACACACACACACACACACACACACACACACACACACACACACACACACACACACACACACACACACACACACACACACACACAAAATTGAAAGGAAGGAGAGGTGGGTAATGAGAGCATTTGGCTCGCCTTTCTGTCACCACAGTGATACAAAGGACCCACCTACAGGATGTGTCACCTCAGAGGAATGTCTCTCTCCCTCGAGCCCCCCACCCCCAACCCACCCCTCTCTCTCTCTCTCTCCCACACCCCGCCTAAGGTGATGATGGGTTACACTACCCCCTGGGACATACAGTGAACGTGTAACACATAACACAATCCCAGTCATTCTGTCTCTGTTCTTGTGTCTGTATGTGTGCTCGTCTTAATTAGTATGTAACTATACCAACGGATAGAGGTGAAATTTATAGAGGCACATACTAAGATTAGTGAAAGACTGTATCTATTCTATTACATTTTTTTACAATGTCTATTCAGTTCTAATCTATCCTGTTCTGTAAAAAAATATATAATACATAATATCTATCATATGACTTTGCAATATCTGTTCAATTCTATAAACCTACATTATACTGTATATTCAATTCAATTCTGTTCTATATGTCTATTCAACTCTATTTTATTGATCTACAATATCTATTCTTTTCTATTTATCTATATATATATTCTATTTTTGTATCTACATTATATATTCTATTCATCTGCAATATATATTTGGTTCTATTCAATTCTGTTACTTTATAATATCTATTTTAATTATCTATAACATCTATTGAACTCTATTTATCTATAACATCTATTCTATTTGATTAATCTACAATATTTGTTTTCATTATATTGAATTCCTCTACGGTATCTGCTGTATTCTCTTTTATCATATTCCATTTCTGTTCTATTTGATTCAGATTTGTATTACATATGTATTAAATAAATACAGTGATAAAGATACATGCACAACTATACACGTGTGACACAATCTGTATGTGCTAGCACACATACACACACACACACACACACACACACACACACACACACACACACACACACACACACGCACACACACGCGCGCGCACAAATATGCATAGTTATAAACATGACGCACATACACATGTCCTTACACACATATCATATGAGTGTACAATGACACATCAGCGCTTGTACAGTTCACATGAAGGTTGTTAACACACACACACACACACACACACACACACACACACACACACACACACACACGTACACCCCACATTGTTGAGCCCATCACTCAGCCTCCTCTGTGAGCAATTCTCGAACTGGGAGCAGCGGAAGAGACGAGTTTCCTGCAGGGCTAAAAATATTGGTGCCTCTGATCCTGGAGGAATGAGGAGCAGTAGCCAGGAGTGAAAAGGGATTGATGGTCTTTGGAGCACTTACAACTTGGATCTTCTCCGACGTCGCCTTAAGGACCCGACCCCAGAGGTGCAGGTCAATCCCCTCGGAGCTGCTGTACAAAACCTGAGGCATCTGGGAAAACAAAGTCACAAGATGCATCAGTCAAGTGAACAATATTCATTCAGTGTTTTAAAAATAAATAGAAGAGGTTGAACACAATTTGCTCTTTGTTCTTTTGTACCATAAACATCACCGCTCTGTTTAAGTAATGTCCCATGATCACCTTAGACAGATAAATATTCATATCTTAAAAGAAACCTGTGAAACAGCAACCCTAAAGTCCTGGAAACCAAGTTTCAAGAAACATTTGTTGCAAAGAAGAATCCATTTTTTGCACATTTTCTTTACCTAGACAGTACAACCAGCCACATCACACTATCCATTCTGCCTTCCTTTTTTTGTCACACAATTTAGGTGTTGTCTGTATTGAATGAGGAAATGAACCTGTTTCAAACTTGAACTGTATCAGTTGTTCGATATCGAAACATACTTCCGCTAAAACTCCTTCAATGATTTTATCTTGAGAAACCATTAGCAGTAGGCGTTAGAAAAGGCCTGGTCAGAGCAGAGTGGTGAGGGCTACGGAAACCCCGAATGCAAAGACAAACACGCACATGTGATATCCTTCCTCCTGCATTCCTCGCGCTTGCATTTCAATGAACGAAGGAAGGAGGGCGGCGGTGGTGCGGGGGGGGGAAAGAGAGAAAGCGAGAGAATAGAAAGGGAGCGTGTTGAGAGGTGGATGGGAGAAGGGAGTCATGAGCGTAAGTTGTTTCAAGGCAGAGGTCACTGTGGTAATGGGCTTTAACAGAGGTAATCGAATTAAATGCATAGATCCCCACTAAGATGCTACCTGTAGTATAAACTAATGAGTACTGGACATGTGTGGTATAAGAGTCAAGAAACTTGTATACATTGTCATATTTCTCTCATATTCACAGAAAATGTTACCAATATGTGCACAGTGAATAAAAGATGAAATAACAATAACTCAACAATATTGCTAACTACAGCCTCAGAGTTTAATACTGCATGTATGGTAGTGTTGCCTCATAGCTATTGTGCTGGATTTCATTATATTGTGATGGTGTTTTGTCCACATTTATATATTTTGCATACAAAATGCACCCAATATGTTCTACACAAACGTGCAATTTTCTACCAAAGTTCCAGTTCAAAGTGGGCAGAGTTCCAAAAAGGGGACGTCACATAACTCGCCTGTCTGTTGACAGTTGGTAGGTTGTTTGGTGGTTGTCAAACCATACCTACACAGTCCTAATGAAGCTGTTTTTGAGTTTTTGAAGACCTAACAATGTTTTTTTTTACTTAACATTAGAGGCCATGTTTTCAGGAGCTTCAGGAGTTTCCTTATATCAGTTGTGAAAGTACAGTACTGTTCTAGGGAAGTACTGTTTAATAACTGCAAAAATCATTTAAAATATGTTTCAGCACAAGTTAATTTCCAATTGCAAGTACATTTTTTGCATTCTTTAAATATAATGTATTTGATACGATATTTAATATTATATAGGCTTCAGCCCTCAGTGACCCTAGAGAGGATAAGCAGGTAAAAATAATGAATGAGTGAATGGATATTACAGAAGAAAACAGACGAAAAGGGACACATGAAAAAAGACAAAATGGTTTTGTTAGAGATCAAGTACTACATAAAAAACATTACCAAAAAGAGACGAGAAATAACAAAAAATACAGAGTGAAAATTGATTAAATAACTTTATAGTCATGCTAATAAAATCGTCAAATCAATGTTGATCTTAGTCATTTAGTCTATCCATCCCACATCCATTACATCCATCAAGACTGTGCCTCTTTTATGGAACTCCTGCAAATGCTCAAGTCTACCTCAAAAAAGAGGTAATGTAAGACACTGCATTCCTGTCATGCTCTTACTGATTTAGTCAGGCTCTCTTATGAGCAGATAACCAGGTGCACTCAACAAACACATGTTGGTAATGCATTTATAGAAGAAGCAGCATCACGTCGTACAGAATAACTCACAGACTGTAGGCGGGGTCTAGCTAAGCCCATTAGAAAAACAGGCCAAGAGGGATAATGCCATCAGCTTTCACCTGACTCACCTGACATATATAGAAGAAATTAGAGGGTGTGAAGGGGAAACGAGTTTAACAGAGTACGGTTTGATGATGCATCTCATTTTCATAATGCTACTTTTATTTTCTTTACTGTTCTATAAAGATAAATCTACTTCTGAAAGGGGATATATTTCACAAATACATTAAATAAATAAATAAAAATGTTTTTTTCTTTCATTAGAAGAATGATCTGTGACTTGTGGTGCCACTCAGAGGAAACAAAGAAAAGCTCTGTTGTACTGCCTCCTCTATGTTTCTTGCTTTTCGTAAATATATTTGAAACCATTTGAAACAAATTTAGTCCCAAAATGAAGCCAGTGAATGAATGAACAGGTCTGGCGGAGCCAGCTAGAATCAGCCACAGTCCTGGCACCAGCAGCTCTACAATGAAACAATGAGCTACCAACACATTTGCAGTCACAAGAAATTACACAATGCAGAATGTTTGGTCACGCTGTTATGGAAACAATATCACGGTATCAGTAGCAGTGGGGAGAAGCGGTTCTATGAAGGTGAGTGGGGAATGTAAATTTACCTGGTGACACAGCGTCTAAAAAAATATGAAGGGACTTGTTTCCAAGATATTTCACATTTTTCTTATAGTCAACAAATCCCATTAAAAAGACCAAAACCAACAATGACTTTTCTGCGTATCCAAAGACAGATATATCTTATTGCGCTGTGCCATGGAGCTTGATTGTTGTCCAAAAAATATTTTAAAAACTGAGTGAGCACACACACTGTAGTGTATTCTTACTCAATCCCACATACACCGTCCTGCTGCCAGGAATACTGACTAGTGCACCAAATATGTATCAATTTGATTGAAATGCATCCCTCAGAGGATCTCTGGCCGGAAATAATGACGACTATGTCAACAAGGAAGGTAAAAACAGGGAGGAAAGGATGTGTTTAAGGAACAACATCCACTTTACAGCAGGAAGCAATGAAGATCATCAGAAACACAGGATAATGTAGAAAAATGTGTCAGTTATAATATGATTATATAATTAATGAATGACGTACCACTGTTTCTTTATTAATTTGACTGTGACATATTGACATTAAAAACTATTTTTTCAAAGCACAACTCACCAGTTTGAAGATTTTGAAGAAGTCCAGGTTGGCATAGAGGATGTCCTCTATCTTCTGCAGGCTTTGCTGGCTGAGGGCACACATGGCGTTGCGAACCCCGTGGAGCCCCATGCGACTGGGGAAGATGATGAAGCGCTCCAGCAGAGCCTGGCTGCAGGCTATGTCTTTCAGCTGCAGGTCTGGGATACCAAAGGCAAACTGGGGAACATAAATTAAACATTGATTTACTGTGGGATATGTCTAAAAGAATCCTCATTTATTATTACAAGTACCTTTTATTATTGATTTTAAAACCACAGAAGAATATTTAAGTTATCAATATGGTTTTGATATAAGCCAAGATGACCTAATATCAGTCAAAGCTTCAACTTTTCCCATTCATTCCTCTAAATGGCACCTGTTCTAGTCGTAGTTCTGCATTGACGAGCTGGTAGACTATAGACTCAGAGAGGCCAGCGTTTCGCAAAAGGAAGGCCGTCAGAACCTCGTCATCCTTCAGAATATCATTTATCTTCAGCCCACGGCCTACAAGAAACATCAAAAGCAGATAGTGAAAGGTTAGATCCACTAAAGACCACATTGACCCGACCAGCATTGGACTACACAGAGGAAATGATTCACAGCAAGAAAGATTGGCAGCGATTTTCAGGATGTTTCAGGGAAAGTCCAGTGAGCAAGAGGATGTGGGTTCGTACGCATATCCCTGCCAAAAAATGTTTAGTCAATTTAAATTGAAGTAATATTAAAAACAACCTTTATAATGTGCGCCTTCAGGCCAAGTCGTGACCAATCCTGTGCATATGAGTGACCACCAGAGATCATACAGCGCTATCCTGGATAAGCCTTTGTACAGCGGTCACGTGCTTTTAGTGGTTACCCAAACAATAATACAAATGTATAAAGTTTACGACTACCAGTTCATCCAGATCCCAAATCTGACAACTCAAGTAATGGTGAAAGATTAATGCCAATGTGCGTCATAGAAATGAGACATTTAAAGTCAAAGGGAGGATTTTTGAAACGGATGAGAAAGGTGGTGCTCTGACAAACAGAAGACACGAAACACCAACAGAAAGAGGATGTGCAGAAAACAACAAGATCTAAAGGTTAAGATCAAAGAGCTGCTACTGTTTCCTGAGAGGGTATGGCAAGAGTTTGTAATAACTTTAAATGAAAACCACCTTTTTAAAGGAAAAGTATGTCCACTTTTGGTTTCAAAATCTTGTCCAGAAAGCTACAATCATAGACAGCTCACTTGTGTCCGATTACAGTGTTGAGAGAGAAAAAAAACGACTAACTTTAACTCGCCATTTCACTTGAAAGGGAAGTGCTGCTGTCTGAACCATTTCTCACATTTGCGCTTTACCTGACACCACAGATGGGTTGTTGCGTAATGTCTCCATGAAGTTCGAGAAGGACGACATATCATGCCAAAGACGGCCGAGCTGCTGGACCTCTGTCTCATTGAGCAGAAGCTCCTGGGCATCAACATAGAACCGGGCCAATCTAGAGCAGGCCAAAAAAACCACACTGAATTAGTCTAATTTATTAAGTATTCTGGACTATACACAATGTCATTCTGTATTATCTAATTAGCAAATCAACTGTAATCAGCACTAATCAGCAAAAATGTGAACATAATTAAAATTATCATTAAACATAAACATAAGTAAATGAAAACATTACAGTTTTATGAGGTTTCTGGCACTGTTCAGGTTTACAAGGTTGGAGTGTGCTATGATTAGGCTTACACTGAGTTATTATAGTTGGAGACAACGCCTGGAGACTCTCCTCTGGTTGGAGATCTGAAGCAGGGGTTGTTGACGTTGCAGAAGATGCCCTGGATCCAGGGCAGAATCCCTGCCGAAGGCATGGCCTTGTTGGGGAAATGACCTGAAGAAACAGTTATGTGAACGTGAGGGCCGGCGAAGTGAGTTTAAAAGAGCTGCCTAAGCTAAAGGTGTGTTATTCTCCCCATGAAAGGAAAAGCTCACTCTAGGAGGCCCATTTTTAATTCAGTTTTACAGAATTTCATTAAACAGATTATTAAAATAGCTTGTTATTGAAGAGTTGTTCTTTTTACATTCATGTTGTTGGTACAGTGGATTGGCCTTCCTCAGCCACACCAGACCAATGAATAACAACACTGGCCAGCAGATCTCAACCAGGAAGCGGACCTGGACAGAAACAAGTGGGAGTTACTGTATGTACACAAAGACACATTGGAACAAATCCTACCAGTCTGAAGACTTTATTATAAGGCTGTTGGAAGGTGTTACTGTATTTGTTTTGCATTATGCTGAATAGTGTTTCTAAGGTCACAAACATGATAATACCTTCTGTCTCTTGCGTAGGGTCCAGTTTTTCCACAGTAACAGGCGGATTTGAGAGCCTGTCTTCATTGCTCCGCAGCTTTACCCCTGGAAGGGGTCATCAGACTGTGACAAACCTGCAGATACGCAACTCCATCAGTGGCACTCACAGAGACACTGGACCATCTACGGTAGGTACGATTATTGAGCCAAGCAGTCAGAGAGACCCAGGACTACAGTCATTGGGTCTGGTCTTGAGACCACTTGAATTTTGTGTTTGACCTGACTTTGGCTTAATTTTCTGAAACATTTTAATACGTAATATTTTCCACAGTCGACCAGTTTGTTTTTGTTTAGTTGTTGCTTTTTTTTAAATCTGTCTCCAAAAAAATCTTGTGCTTTTATGATTTTAATGTAATGGCATATCTACATATGTATCTATCAACCCTTTGATCTATAGAAAACTCTTTTCTCAGACACATTTTTCATTGTTGATCTTAAAATGCACTGGCTTTGCTCTGGCTTTGACCTGAGCTTGACTGTACCTGGTCTCCGCATTAACTGGGATTTGTGGATTTATGTAAGGTGGTCTTGACTACAACCTTGGAAAGACCATCTTTCAAACCACTTGGAAAGATAACACCCAGCTGAAGTGCTCCTGAGCAAAGCACCAACAGCTTTAAGGTTTGTTGTGAAGGCATGTTGACAAAAGGACACCAACATACACGTTGGTAAAACACTACAACAAATATTAAAATATATAGTCCAACAACGTTCTTAACAACATATAAACACGAGTTGGTATGTGATTGATGAATCCAATTTGTACCTGCTCTGTCATACAAGCTTAATTCCAAAAGACAAAATCATTTTGGAACTGAACACTGATAAAAAACAACAACAACTCAAATGCCAATCACAGAAACACGTCATGTGCAGACGAGCTCAGAGAATGTCGGACATGAAGACTAATTTGCTCAGAGTGACATGTCCAATAGATTACCTCAGACTGGCCGAGTGAGGATGCAGGGACATAAATAAATACTTGTCTACAACAACAAGAGGACAAAGACAGACTAAAGCAGGAGATTGAAGGGTATCATTACGTCTGACTTCTCTGAAATCACCTTATTGCTCAAACAGTAATTACACATAGCAGGATTTCCTTCCAGAAACGTGTAGAAATGTTTTTCGCATTGCAAAAACTGCTGCATGTTTAAGTAACAGATAGAAGAAGCCATGAGGGTAACAACATTATAAAGAGCATCCACCAGGATCTCCTGTTTTCACACCTTGACATTATGTCTGACTACACGCATTTGGAGAAACAGTAATTAGCAACCATATACCTGTCAGCTCTTACATGATCTTACAACACATCCTGTTTTGTCAACAAAAAGAAGAAAGCAGTTCCTTACCTCTTATGGAATGATATAAAAGTCGTACGACATCGAGAGAAACAGGTTCACAGACCAGCTGAAGTAGTGGAAACACATTAAGTAAGGTAGAAGAGCTCCGGATGAGTCCTCGCTGCCCACTCTCTCTCCCCTGCCTGCAGGTCAGCAGCACTCCTAATCTGATTGCTCTAATCTCCCAGCTCAACATGGGCAGGCAGAAAAAAAGACAACAGTCAACCATTTTGAGGCAGAATTAGGGGGGATATCTGCTGGAGAGGAAAGAAGGGATACTGGCGGAGAGAAAGACCGAGATGGGGGGGGGGGGTCACAATAGGAGCCAAAAATGAACGTCAAAGTGTCCATGAGCAGGATTTATCTGTCAAAAAAAGTCTTTGAGCTCAACACCGACAAAATAAATCAGAGTTTTGACTCATACGAGTACGTTACGCACTCTCGTTGGTGTCTGAAACGCCTCACGCCTCTGGGCAGCTCGGCGGGGTGGAGCAGGTGACATGGGTAATCACGTTGGGAGAATTTGAAGCCTCGACAGTTGTGACATTAAACCCACTTAAAGCTGCTGTGAACGGTGTGCACAACAGACACAGCCAGCTTACCCTAAAACGAAGGTAAATTCAAGGCTTAAACCTTCACAAACATGGTGGCGTAGGTAGCTTGGTGGATATCATGTCACACAACTCCAATGTCCAAATACATCAAGTTATAGTATTCTGAGTGGATCCACAAAATGTCACAGGTTGTATAAATAACACACAAAGTAAACTTGTGTAAGTACAGAAATAAAAAAGGTTGAGACACAACGCTGGTTCTCGGACACACTGAACAAAACTGGAATAGTTGATGGGCAGAAAGTTGTTGGCAAATCTTCCATTGTTTGAGTAATTTTTCTTTTTCTCTTCTTAAATATGATCATTTTCTTCTTATTTAAAATGCGGTAACATTGGGTTTTAGAGGTTGGCCAGACAAAACAAGTAATTTGTAGATGTCTCCTTAGACTCTAGGAAACTGTGATGGATGATTTGGCTATTTTCTGTCATAAATCGATAATTAAGAAACTAATAATTTGGAAGTTGCAGCCCTAGCGTCTTTCCCCCAATTTGTCCCACGCAGCAACAAAACAGCCACAAATCAAACTGCAGACATGTTTGAAATACATAAAAGGTTGCAAATTAAAAAGTGACACAGTAGCATAAATAACACACATAAAGTAAACAAACGTATATAACCCTTGTTCTGTGAGGCACTGAAGGGAAATCTAAAAAAAACAAAAACTCAATTGGAACAAAAGTTAAAGTTTAAACTACATTTTTAATTTGCAGCAACCACTGTTGCATGTCATATTTCTTCTGTATAGTCACAATAATGCGATGAGACAAATGTACTGTGACGAACATGCAGTATGTATGAATGAGTATAAAAAAACGTAAACAGATACATAAGGTTTACATACTGAGAAAAGATGTACCAATCACAGGCAACAAAGGACAAATTGAAAAGGTAAAAATGTTGAACTCGTTTGAATTGAAAATCTCATGTTTGAAATAACCTCCATCCGTTCCTTGTGGAATGAAATACAAAATGAAGCAAAGTTTAACATTAAAGGCAACATTAGAATTTGAACCTGTGTTAAGTGCATTGTGTGATTACAATAAAGTATCATTTCATAACAAATCAAACATTGTACAGGAACTTATAGGTTCAATTCAAACAAGGAAAATGATAGACGGCACTATTCTTTACAGACAGATAAATCAATCTGTGGCAAATTCATGTTTTTGTTATCTTGTTAATGTCGGCTTTACACTTACACAGTTGTTCTTTGCTTTGAATGCTTGGGAGACCAACCACTGTTGACATTTTGACTTGAATATGTAAAATACAATATATTAGTACGTATAACACTTTCATGGTTTAATTTCACAGGCCTACATCTTCTCCCACTCTCAGCTTGTATGATAAAAAAATGTTTTCCACAGTATACACTATGGCACAGATACATTACTATTTACAGATATAATATGTTTTTTTGGCATCAGACGAAATGGGCCTCTCTGTGCTCAAGCTCCTGCAGCCGCCGAGGTCGCAGTCTTTGGTAGACGGGCTTATTCTCGCTGGGGCCGAGGTCGTCGGGGCTGCTCGGGGGCGGGGACTGTGGGGGCGAAAGGGTAGCGCAGGTCGAGACCCCGGGGTCGGTGGCGCCGTCAGTGGAGTCCCGTGTCTGGAGCCGTGTCTGTGGGGGGCTCGCTAGGGCGGAGGACAGGGTGACTACCTGGGCAGAGTTGGTGGGGGCGAGCGACGAGGTGGTGGTGGTGGTGGTGGTAACAGTTGTAGTCCAGTTTGGAAGCGTCCTAGCTCTGCTGTTAATGGAAACAGGGGGCTTATAGAAAGTCCCGGGAGGAGGCTGCAGAGTTCTTGGTGCCCTGAGCGTTAACAGAAGGTTTGGTGAGCTGCTAGACTTACTGACTGAACTATCTGCGTCGTTTTCCCTTTTAGAATTCCAGCCAGGCTTGACTGACATTGCGTAGGGGTTGTTGGAGAAAACGGTGCTCACACTGCTCGTGGTGGGGACCACAGAAGCAGTGGTTGCTGTGACCGGCACGGTTGCCTTCACAGGTTGTACTCCAGAGCAGGCAGACGGCAGGTTGGCCACAATCTTAGCAGTCCTGGGTGTAACATCATAGTGCTTGTACTTCCTGTCCCACGTTCTCCTCTGCATTGTCTGTGTGTCAATGAAAGGAGTGATGTAGTAGGTGCTAACCCTTGATGAGCCACTTTGGCGAGCCTTTTCTGGCTCTGGTATCTCTGGTATAGTTTCAGAGATTGGGTCCCGCTCAGCAGAACTCGCGTCATCTTTAGCAGCACTGTTACGGTAATTCCTCTCGCTGATCTGGGCGGGGTTGGGCAGGCGTTCTAGCGGCATGCTGATTGGTCGAGACACATGTCTGGCGCGCTGGGTGCGTAGCTGGACCTTCGGCGCCACAGCGGTGGTGGAGGGAATGGTGGTGCTGGGGCGGCCGAACACTAAGGTCGACCTCTGGACTTCTCCTTCACTAGACGTCTGGATGCCGTTGAGTCTGTCCAGGGCTGAGACCTCTGTTCTGTCTGTTCCTGGCTGGACCTCCTGAACCTCATCCATGATGTGCGAGGATGGGATTACTGAGGAGTATCTTTTGTACACTTTGGCACTCTGAAAGGACATAATAAACATTTAGATTATAATCTCTGAACATCACATTTGTATTCAATTAATTTAACCTCGCTTTAATAATTAAATATACATTATCATATATCATGAAAACAGTTTGAAAAAAAGAAAGAAAGGACAAACTTAATGCAGCAGAACCAAAGATAATATATTGTTTATTCCACACATTCTTCTTCCGTGTCCAAACCTGGTGCCTACATTATCCACAATGTTACTTGACCGCGGTTGTGTTACGCGAGAAGTGGCTAATGTAGCCTCGAAAAGAGACACGGAGCAGACTCCTATCAAACTCCAAACCCCCAAAAATGTTCCCATTATTCATTTTCTTCAGCCCCAACAAACACTGACTCAAGTGACATCACTTGAGGCAATTTATTAGACTTCATCCAGCTTCCTGTGGAGCTACAAAAGGCTTTAAACATTCTGTACAATACGATACGAACGCAGCATTTCTCGCACCCTTAAATCCGTCCTCACCTCTTTGATGTCCATCAGGGAGGTGGAGTGTCTGCTGAGCCGCTGCAGCTTCTCTAGAGGGGTGAGTCTGGGGGACGCCTGGCCAGTCGTGGTGACGTCAGAGCCGGACAAAAGCGATGCATCAAAGACTGTTTGAAAGTGTCGCACCAGCAACTCCACCATCAGGGCCTGGTAGGGGTAGTCTACCAGCGAGGAAAGGGACACCTCAGCGTCCGTCTGCCGCGGCTTGACCAGTGTGGGGCCGAAGATAATGCCCAGGTTACTCGCAGTCATCTTGTTCTCCTCGGCCTGCTCCGTCACTCTGTGGCAGTAAAGAGTGATGACGAGTTTAATTAATAAAAGATGTATTTCAGGTATTGTTCAAGTAGGTCAGTGTTTCCCATGGTAAGATGTGAGTACAGGTTTCACTGAACAAGCTTCAGTGACAATAGACTAAAAAAATGAACGCTGCCTCAAGAGGCTGCCAACAATCCAACGCATTTCTTTGACATGACATGATCGAAAAGTCTCTGCAAACACAATAGCAATACCAAATACTTTGACGCTAGAAAACCATAACATTAAAATAAAGGACATAGGTTCATTCTAAAAATATTGGTGTTGGTGTCACCATGACTAGAGCATGAGTTGTATGTACTTTAAGCTACTTCCTCTGTGCTATAGGGAAGTCTCTGTTTCCCCTTTGTGTCTCATGAGGAAGTTTGAGTGTCAGTGTATTTGTGCAGAGAGCGACAGACAGAAATCCTTACAATGGACCAGCTCTGGGTGTTGGCTTACAGCCCTTACCTGTTCAGGTGTGCAATAAGGAAACGCAGAGTCCTGTAATTGGCTGTTGGCAGCTGTCGGAGAAGGTCTCTGATTTTGAAAACGACTCTGTTGAGCTGAACGCTTGCCCCCCCTTTGTCTCCTGTCTGGGTGCTCTGAGGTTTATCAGCCTCCTCCACAATCACTCTCTGGCACTCTTTGGACAAGCCGATAATGTCGTTGTAGTATCGATACAGGATCAATGGCTCTGGTAACTGTAACAAAAAGGGAAACAGTGATATGTTTTATATTCTTAGCAATGGAAACCATTCCAGTGTATGTTTACTGAATACAATGTTTATTTAAGGTACAAATAAAAAGAGTAAAAGCCAAAAGCTCACCAACTATATCACAAATTTAAGCATTCAGGACTTCTTTGTTAAAATGAGCCGCAAATACCGAACGATTCATACATTAACACCCACTCATTTTCGGTAACCTTTTCAGTGTTCGGTAGGAGTTTAACACCCACCTGTCTCAGGTAGAGTTTGAGGACATTGCTGATGTCGTGAGGCGAGACGTCCGACAGCTCCACCAAGTCCTTCCCATTTTCAAACGCCTGGCAAAGCTTCTCGACGCGTGATTTGGCACCATTCACACGATAAATCCCCTGTGAGGAAAAAACAGGAGCACAGGTTGGTACATTTCTACTATAACAGACAATCACGGCATATCAAAGACGTACGTCAAACTGTGGTTTGTGTATCGCTTGAAAAAGTACTGCAATCCAAGTTGCAACAATGAACATTAAATGAAGTTTACCTTGATGTTGAGCGCTCGACACTCAATCTCAGACGTGCACTTCTTGATGATAAAAGGGACACCATCTGGGCTGTTCTTTGCTGCTTGGGCAAAGTCGATACCAAACAGCTGCAGTCTGCCTTGCAGCTTTTTATGGCCACACTGGATAGCAAGCGTCTCCAGACACTTCTTATGGCAGGCCAGGGAGCACTGGTAAGGAAACGGAGACAGTTAAATAAAGAAATAACAAGTAGTCGATTGATTGATACTTAAAACAATTTCTTACAAATAAAACAACTTATTCAGTATCTTTTTGTCTCTTCTTGTTTTGTTTTTTTTCTCCACTTGAAAAACAAGACAGCAGGCAACTGGCAACACATAGCGGCCTTGTCGGCTACATTTAATATTTCTACTATACACTTCTGTACGTTTGGATATTTGCAATTGCTGCAATGTATGAGACAATTGGGCTATTATGGAATTAAACGCATCATGACAAAGTCTCATGTCCTGCTAATCTATTCTGTATAGAAACACACAACACCATTATCATTTCTAAAGCTTAAAGGGAAACTTTGCCGATTTTCAACCCAGCTTTGCATTGTTGCAATGTGGGTGCTATGTGCAGATGAACGGTGGACTTTTGTCGGCGGACGAGCAGGAAGCTCTGGGTGCTCGCAGCGTGGAGGTTGTTCATTTGCATACCGGCATAACAAAGCTGGTTGAAAATTGGCAACGTTTTTTGTTTAAGAAAGAGTATATGTACTGTACCTCCTCACACTCAGCTCCATGGAAAACCACCAAACTGTCGCACTCTCTGCACTTAGACGGGGCGCGTAGTTTTCTCAGCTTATGGGTTTGAGCAGCTTTGGACATCTGAGCATTTCGGAAGGGACCCGGAGAACTGGCCGTCTCTGTCACCATCTCTGCCAGACCTGAAAATCAGAGCCGCTGATGAGGGAACTTAAAAAGACAGGCGGCTTCATGCTGAGTTCCCGTTAGTTCAAAGCAGAAAAAAAACGGAACCTCTGTGAGGGCAATTTGAAGAGTGACAAGTCTCTGTTGATATCACGCCACAACATAAATGGTGTGGAAAAAAAAGACACAACAGAAAAGACTACATTAAGATATAATAATCATAATAGAATACATCTAGGCATATAAAAGTCATATTCTGCTCTTAAAATACAGAGAGCTGATACTTAATGCATAGTTGTACCTTCTTATTATGCACATGATTAAATGTCAATGCACAATCTTTTTTTTTTTTAATTAAGTCAATAGAAAAGGGTTTCTCGACGAGAAAACAAACATACACACTGTCTAGAAGAGCACCGCATAGATACAGGAAGTGTAAGCTTAGGCCGTACGCCAAAACTAACATGACCTCAATCTGTGCAGCTCTGTCAAGTGTAACAATCAAGTGTGCAAGCGAAACCCACCACAGAGCCAGGCCCATAAAAAAAGCACTATATGTAGGTGTGCAGCGCTCTCCCTCTATTCCTCCCCTCTTTCCTTCACTTCCCTGTTAGATAAATGGACACATTGACCGGCTGTGTTACTGCAGATATAAGCCCAAAATTGGTATACACATTAGCATCCATCTGCTTGAGGAGAAGGGCCAAGCAAAGACAACACACACACACACACACACACACACACACACACACACACACACACACACACACACACACACACACACACACACACACACACACACACACACACACACACACACACACACACACACACACACACACACACAAAGCGTTACCATTGTCCGAGGGCGAGGGCAGCTCTCTCTCATCCAAGTCATCAGCAGAAGACATGGTCCCAGTGGAGGGAGTCCTTGGCAGCCGTCGTTTGAAGTCACCTGCGCATATATATATATATATACATACACACAAGTCATGACTTTGTACATAACAATGTCCAGTGACTTATTGTAAAAGTAAAGTTTTACCACAGATTGGAACATGGACAATTTCTCAGTGCAGAACCATGAAGAGACAATAGTGCTCTACATTTAGTGTTGGATATGTCATAGCTTTAGAGCTTAGCTCAGTGCGGCTTGTAGTTTCAGCTGTAAAGGGAAGTGCACCACTCAGATGAGTAGTGCGGGGCTCTGGTGTACCATAAGGAAGTTACACTAAAACGATTATCATGAGAAGAAATCCATCATCTAGTTGTGATTTTCTCTTTTCTGTTTTTTCTTTTCTCAATGTCTTTATCAGTCACACTTAAAATATGCTTTATCATCTTTGAAGAGATGATTTCTTGATCTTATCTGCACAATTGTGCATTTGCATGTTCAAATACCCTCAACACCTTTTATAAATTAAGACAAAAAAATGGTATGAAAAAAATCCTCTTACCTGGACTGGCAGGGGGGGAGTCCATGGACCTTGACTCGCTGCTGCCTCCCGCACTCTCCGAGTCACTGCACATCCCGCCCTGGCTCCCCTGACTACTGGAGGCCCAGGCTCTCAGCGTGGCCTGACCTCTCAGCGCTGCACGAAAACATACAGAACCACCAGTCACACACAAACAGAATAACAACAAAGAAATACGGCTGAATGGCAGCTTCCCATTTAGTGATATTCTTAGCATTAGTTTCAGTTATTTTCAGAGACCTGTGGTCACAAAGATATTCTCGACTTATGACGAGTAGGCAGCACACAACTGTTTGGATTTTACTAATGAAAACATTTCCATGACTCAGAACAGGCAGACACAACTTCCACAGATCTGACCCACAGACCGCCTGCCAGCTTCAGCTGTCCAACCTTCAGCGACGATTATTTTGGGCTTGGGAATCATCCAGTTTCTAAAATACTGTACATTCATGTTGGGAAAAAGCATTGCTGAAGTAGGTATCACATGGGATCTTCTCTAAAGTCTGCTGGTATTCGTGGAACTTGTAAATACATAAGCTGTCATTGTCTGACTTGTGATCCTTTGAATTCACATTAGAAGCCTTAACCACTGAGTGAGCACCTTGTATGTCCGTGCTGCTGTTGGACCTCCGCTCGCTGATCTTTGCCGGCCGGTGAAGGGGACTGTCCACTTCGTCTCCGCTCAACACATCACAGGAGTTGATGGATGCCTGAGACAGGTTGCCATGGGAGGAATGAGTGCTGCCCACTGACCTTTTGTTGAACACAAACCTGGGGAAATAAAGTCAGCATTTAAGGTTACGTGTGATGAAGATTCATATTAACCTGTATTATTAATTTACACAGTGCTATCTGTGGGGATTTGACACGATTATTGAACATGAACTCAACCATTACTCCACCAGGCATTGAGACTTATTACTTTCCGGCATCTAAAACCCAGCGGCATGAAAAAGCAAGGATGTACTTAAGAGCTTATATATATATATATATATATATCTTTCTCGCAACACACCTGTATTTAACGAGCCAATTCATTTCATTGGAAATAAAACATGCCATGTCTTAGAGTGTAGGTTTGTCCACAACAGGCTAACCTAAACAGTTCTGGAGACCCAACAAAGTCCACTTCATTTGGTATGAGTAAATCCAAAGAGTTTTCAGTAGTGGAAGTTGTGCTTTAGGCATAACTCAGACTGAAAGAGAGGATTAGGAAGAGAAACTGAATGTAGCCCGGCCAGCAGACCGCTTCAACATATACTGTTATGTCAAACATGGAAGTGCAAACTTATCTTGAGCACTGAACTTACAGTCTAAGCCACAAAGTGTTTTCCGATCAATGTCAACACGTGTGGTTTAGGTTTCACTTTGGGTTTCACTGTACAACAACATCATTAAGCTTACCATTAACATTAACCTTAAACTAAGGAAGTGAAACTTTGCTTATTCTCTTTCGTGGTAATGTGTGTGTGTTGGGGGGGGGGGGGGCTGCTCTGGCACTGCTTTGACAATCTAAGCAGAGTCTTGGGGACAGCTCTAACCCAGAGCCAAACTCTCACGCTCACAATCTCCCCTGCTGCATTCAGCCTACGCCACAGATATTTCCTGAGGAAGAGCAACAAATTCAACACGCATTCTGTCTCTCCTTGATTCTCTCTCTCTCTCTCGCTTCCTCTAACTCTGACTCACTGATACCTTTAGTGAAACCAGAACTAGACAATGAACAACTTCTAAATGGGCAGGAGTTACTCGAAAAGAAACACTTTCCTCTAAAACTGACGGTTAATCCTGCAAATATAGTCTCAACTGGGCTCATTTAACATTGACTGTTTGATGTTATGGCCTCATGTGTAACAATCTGCCCTGTAACGACTGTGTTTAAACTACAATGTATGATTAATAAAAGATTGTAGCAAGCTATTTCATAAATACAGAGACCATTTTGAGAATCTTCGTGTGCATCTACAGTACTTGGTACCTGGTATTGTCAGAGGAGGTGGAGTCTAAGTGCACACGTTCTTTAGGCAGATTTTTGGGCAGATTCCGGACGAACTCAGCGTAGCATTCACCCGGTTCATACAACTTGGCACTCTCGCTCAGGCCCTGGTAGTGGGGGGGGAGCGACACAGTCTGCGCCTGCTGCATCTGACACCAGTTCACTGTCACCTGAAGAATGACAGATCATTTAAAGTTGAATGAGTGAGTGAGTGACTAATTATAAAAAGGCAAATTAAACAATCATTCTTTCATGTTTAATAGTTTCTGTTCTTCACATTCAATATGAACAGTTAGGTATTCAGTACAAGCTTTCAGTGCCTGACAGATTTCTGAAATCTGTGTTCCTTAATCAATTCTGTGGACACAAGTTTACGAGCCACTCCAATCTTAAAAATGCGTACAGTGCATGTCAAATGGCTTGGTTCATGATAGCATTGGTATGGGCTTTTTTTTCCAGCCTATAAATGACTTGAACTTGGCTGATCCAAGCACATTTTTTAACTTGACCTTCTTTACAATCTGAAAAATGTAAGCAATCTGAAAAATATGTTTAGCCAAAAGTTGCCAAACACAAGAAGCACAGCACATAGCACATTAGGCTACCGGCCCAACGTTAGTCATTTTGTGATCATATGAACTTCACAAAAAACAGCAATTTGTGCTTCTTAACTGATTCTAATTGTAAATATGGAGCTTTTTTATATCATGTCAACAAACCATTGACAAGCATCAGAATCAGCTTTTTTGGCCAGGTACGTGAAGACATACAAGATATTTGACTTTTTCATTGTTCTCAATGTACTTACCAAGAAATAAACAAGGACAACAAATCTCGGCAGAGGCGACACATAAACATTTAACCACCAGTAGCAACATAGTAACGTAGATTTAGTGGTGCTGTTAAGTGTTAGTCCTTGTATTAAATTATCTTTCAATTCAATTGAAATTGAAGTTTTAGTCTTGTGTTTTTGTAGCGCTTTGTTAACTATTTATCATGCATTATACTTATAAGATATTCATTTAAAAGAACTATATGTTATTGGAGTTTCCTCTCTCAGTTCAGTGGCTTAGCTGACTACTAATATTATGCCCTGTCCACTCACAGCTTTTAGCGTGAGGTCACACTGGAAGACCATCTCTCGGATTTGTGTGAGGATGGTGCTCTTGGCGTTGGCCAGATCCATTCTCCTGACGCCTGCGTCAGCCATACAGCTCTGGTACTGGTCCTGGGCCTCCTCCGCCTGAACAATGGAAAAACAGAGAATAGCGTGAGGACGTGGATGAAATGCTAAAAGTATAATGAGTGTGCAGGAATTCAACTGCAGTGCACTGCCACAAAGACAGATTTTGCCAATATGAATTGTCCTGGGGTGGTAAACCTCACCTATCGAGTGAGAAAGCTGAAAATGTTAAAGAATCATTAAAAGATGCTATTTATCATATCAATTATTTCCCCATATCTTCTCCCTTGCCTACCTTCTGCAGAGCCTCCTCCTCCAGCTTCCTCTTCTTCTCCAGCTGTTTGTTACCAGCATTAGCCTGCTCGTCCTGGGAGCGGTTGGTAGATGAATGGGCTTTCTGGTACTCCTCTCTCCTCTGGGCCTTCAGCAGTCGTGCCTTACGCAAGGTTGCATCGGCCTCTTGCTGCCAAAACCACACAGATTAACCACAAAAGATCAAAATGTGACATGTCATAAATATAATCAGGTTATCATGTTAATAAACCTTGCATGTAAAGTATGCCAACAGCGTGTATCTAGTAGTGTGCACTACATACCATTTTCTTTTGCTCCCTCTGCCACTGCTCCTTTAAGTCTTTCCTCGACTTGTCAAGATCATTTTTACGGGCCAGAAGAGGCTGAGAGGAGAGGGAAGGTCAACAATTACACTGAGGCACACAATTTCAAAATGCCTTTTCCCTGAAGGGAAGTTTATTCTCAAAAGTTTGACATTAAAGATAAGAAATACAGATGTTTCCTGATCAGCACATACTGTTGCAGAATATTACTGTTGACTAAAAGATTACAGGAAGACTTTCAGACTTAAACTGCTAGAAGTCTTGGAAGTGTGCAACACTTGAACACAACTTGACTTTGGCTTAATCGTGTTAAAAAGTGTGCCTCGTACTTTAAGAGTGCCAGATTTTGCACGGATGGCACAGTCATGATGTCTTTTCTTGTATTTCATCAATGGTCTTTTATTGTTGTGCACTCTTGATGTGCATGGCGCGTATAAAAAGCTCTGCTACTCGTGCATTTTCTTTTGGATTATGCTGGGTGTGTCAGCTTGAGATTTAGAAGCAACAGGGACACCCGATCACACCGGTGGCTACGTGGCTGCTATGTGGGCTACAGTCGTCTTATTCTTACTCTTACCTGTATGAACTTATTCGTCTGAAGAGCCATCGCAGTTTGAATAAGCAGCTGTTTGTATTCAATGTCGTTCTTAAATGTAGAAATGTAGACATCACTGAATGGCATATATACCTTGGACAAATGAAATAAAGAAATTAACATCGGAAAAACACTTTCATAAGAATGGCTATTTTAACAAAGACAGGAGGTAAGAATTCTATACTAATTACACATTACAAATGAATATCCATATGAAAAGGCTCTTCTGTTACCTGTTGACTGACCAGTGTCTTAGCAGACTCAGCCATCTTTGCATAGCTTTTGGCATACTCAATATCTGAAAGAAAAAAAGTTTGACGAAACCAAAAGGAATTATTTATGTCTGTAATCACTGTCAACTAATGATTACGTATGTTTCGTGGATAAAAGCAAAAGCAAATGGTTTCTGCTTCGACTCAAAAACAAATAAAGATTCTCATTAAATATATCTTATTAGGACCTGTGGGATCCCAAACTATATAGAGTATAGGCTGTTAAGCTAAATAGTTTGCTTTTTGATATGGTCAGCTGAAGCATAAGCATATATAGACTATGATATTGAGTATGCATATATGGTAGACGCATAGCATATCTACTAATAGACTCATTTTGAAATTCCAGGTGTCTTGCTATGGCCGATTAGTTCTCTGTAATTGCTTTAATATTCCTGAACATAGCAGCTAAATGTGTTGGAGAACCTTCTGGTATAAAGGAGCAAAGCCTTTATTCCTGACTGACTGAGCTGAGGTGCCTTCTTGAAGATCACATCGCCACGACTAAATGGCTGTTAAGTGCCCAAAAACTGCTCTGCCACTTCTGAACTCTAACCGTCAAAAGACGTATAATGACACAGGGGTCCATTTGCAAAACGTTGCTTCAGTCCTCCTGGTTCAAATACAATTAACAGATTTTTAAACTGCATTGCAACACAGAATGGGGTGCATTTCTACTGCTGTTCAGAAGTTATCAATCATCACATTCTTTCTCATAATATCTTGGATAATGTCCTAATGGAGTAACCTGTCAATGTCTCACCCATAGCCAGTCGCTTCTCCATCCAGGCCAGAAGGTCTTTGATATACTTGGACCAGGCCTTCGCGTAGAGTAGAGCAGACTCCACACCGCTGTCATTCTTCAGCAGGGTCAAGTCAACTTCTTCCTCCCGCGTCAGTGGCACCTCTGGGCCTGGAGAGTCAGCAGAGGAGACTCACATCTCAAAACAAAGTAAATCGGAACACATGGCATCAACAATAACGCAAAGCGCTGGATTGATGGGTCTCAGATCTACTATCCCAAAAGACGCGTGTGGGAGGTAAATGGAAAAACACGTCCAGGTTAAAAGTTGACAGCGTAGGAGGATATGAAAGTGCCGGGCATCTTTTCAAATAGTCCAACAGCATTATATTATTTTACTGGTCACACTGTGGTGCACATCTCTCCCAGCCACCCGCCATCTGATTTAACACAAACCCCATGTGTTTCCCATCCCACACGGAACTACTCCTAAACAGGCAAGGAATGTCAGATATGTGGCCAGAGAGGGGAAAACGAGCAGCTAGCATGAAAAAAAAAGCAGCAGAAATAACAGGGGTGGAAGCAGAGGCTTAGGGTGGGTCTACCTCAGGCATTCAAGAGTCCAGAGACTAAAACACTCGGCCAAATCACAAGCTGACACTCCTGGCCGCCCTGGGCTACAAAGCAAACCATTAAATGCTTTGTAAAGCAGCCATTAATAGCTATTACATTTCAGGATCCATTTATTTCACACCCACGCTGCTCAGAGGTAATTAATAGAATGTGAATAACTCTTACCCACAAGATCATTCTTCTCCGACGCGTATCCCTCAGGATCCACAGAGAGATTGTCAAAAGACTGTGAAAAGGACATTTCAGATTACAAGGAGAGAATAGCAGACATGCAATCAAAGTCAGACAGAAGCAGCAGGATTTTCAACACCCCAATTAAGTACAGAATGAAAGTCTTTGAGGCTTTTTTTTTTTTTTTTTTTAAATGGAGGGGTGGTGAAATTGCTGCTTTAAATGCACCCTTTTTTTAAAACTATCATGTTTAAAACAAAGCTGGCCCCAAAGCTGAGAAAAGAAAGATTGCACCTCACCCTGCTTCTCCTGGTCTGGGGGATCCCCAACCCTGAGCCACTGTCCACATCTCCCATAAGGAAGTCAGAAACTCTGAGGGGAAGATGTGTAGATGTAGATGCAAGTCAAAAGTACAGTGCGATATGGTCGAAAACGGCAATCTAGTAACTAAAGAAAGGCTTCGGGAAATGCAACTGTGAAGTATGCGGGTGTTTGCTCTCATTAAAAAACAAAAAGCAGATCTACAATTCAAAACAAAGGACAGAGATTAACTAAAGATTCAAGATTGGCTGAAGTCAGCAGTGCAAAAAAAACAATGTAGTGGTGTTGAAAAGGTATACAAACATTGTACTCACACATTGCCGAATGTGAATGCCAAAGTGTCAATGGATGTGTGTATCTCGCCAAATACAGCTTTTGTGTTTTCTTGGTTCTCTTCCTTGAAGTTAATGCCTGTGGAGAGTGATAAAAAACACACAAGAACCTCAGCCAAGATTAAATTGCATTACAAACCAGCTTATGTATACTCAATCATTCAACAAATGCATTAACACAACAAGGCCTGTATGTGGCCGGGGTGATGAGATCTAACCAATTAAAAAACACACATAGACAATAGATCAAATACATTTAAAACCAACAGCAATGTACTAAATGCAGATTACATTTAAGCGATTAGACTCAGAGCATTGTTTTTTTTCTGTAATAATGAGTAATAGAAACCAGCGAGAAATGTTTGGCTTTTGTGTATCGTCTCTATAAGGACTGAAGTGTTGACATTCTCCTCGACGACAGACAAAAAGTTACACAGGGTGTTGTTTTCACAGGGTCAAGAGTTTTAAACACAACACTATGAAAACAGCTTTAAAACCACAACCGCAGGGACACGTACACATGTACGTCTTCCCATCCAATGACAAATGTCTTCTTCTGCTTCAAGGATCTTCACGGATGGTAATTCAAGGAATATTCAGAAACAATCCCAAAGTCTTCCTCTTTTGTTCCAGTGTGTTATGATTCCATGAGCCGTCTTCCATGTTGATAATGCACAGAAAAGGCAATTAGTCAAACCCATTCTTTACTTTGAGATCTATTTACGGCAAGATGTCCACTTATTTTAGAACCGGGCCATCGAAGCTTGACAAATCTTGGAGAATGTGTGCACAGACCTTTCACTGTCAGGGAACAGTTTTCTCAGCAAGAAGACATTTGCAGAGAGCAATCAGAGGAGCAAAAGACAGAGTGAAATCCAACTAAGCCGAGTACTTCCTGTCTGCCTGCAACAGGAAACACTCACACAGCTTGAGTTCTGTGACATGTAATACTATACAAAACTGTCACGGCGCTTACCTTTTCTCTCTCTCACGTGGCATCGCTGTCTTGTAACTGGTACCGGAAATAAAAAGCTCTAAGAAGTTCCATTTTCCAGTCTGCTTTCTAGCTTTTGTGCTTCCATTTTCTCTTCATGAGAGCAAATTCGATCCATGTCAGTGGTGGCTGGGTAATCGTAAATGTCCAACCGTTGACGAAGCATAGAAGGGTCATGGCATGCTGCGATGGGGAGGAAACCCCACGATCCAGAGAGACTCCTGAGGACACGAAAAGAGGGGAGACAGCGAGGCACAAGCCTCCCTGTCGTGCACCTCCCTGGCCATGAATGCTAGCGTACAACTCTGCGCTGACTTCTTTCTTCCTCAGGACATCCTGTGGGTCTCATAACAATGATTCCAGAGCTCTGCCCCCCTTGTCACGATCGAAATATGGAAACCGCATCACTCAAGTGCAGGGGCCATTGTCTTCTTTCGGTTGAGCCATAACTGGGATAATTAGCTCCCGAAAAATGTCTTTAGTGAGTTAAAGCCATATCTTATAATATTTTTATAATTCTGTCTTGACATATCTTAAAATCTCTGCAGTGATATGCTATTAAAAATACTAAAACATCAAAGACTTGTTTTTATATGCAGAAAATAGTGTCATTGTGTATTATTATATAACAGCATGCTTTTCTTAGATTAATGAAATTAATTTACAATAGGTTTATCCGAAAAATACAAAATTGACTGCAGTAAACAAATACACCGCGTCAGCTAAAAGCATCTTCCATAGACAAAGGGGGACAGCGAGGAGGGAAAGAAATTCAAAAAGTTGAGGAAGTTAACACTTTTATTGCAGTGCCTTGCAGTACTTCTGTAGGAGGAGGGGAACATGAACACTCTCTCAAAACGGGACCAGGAAAAGATATTTTGTGCAATACAATACAACATTAGCTCTCTCTCTCTCTAGTCTCTGTCTAGAATGAAACCCTTTGTATCATACAGCTGAGTGGAGCAGATCATGTTCTTTACATTTTCCGGTTAATTAAAAAAACAATAACAGGTGAATAGTTGGAGTGGATAACATCTACCAGGGCTTGACATTAATGCTTGCCCAAGTAAACTCTGTGTTCGAACAAGTGGACTGCCTCATGCGTCCCATGCGTACAAACGGGCGAGACTTGCATTCATAATTTCTAGTCAGTTAATATCGGTAAGAGTGGAGTTAGTTATCATTAGCTGTTGGCAGCACAGTCCCGCTTGGCTAAATAACGGAGCTAACAGCATAGCAACATTTGGAACAACTAACTTAATCAGATACATAGACCAATTATATTGTAATTAATTCCCATGCATGCTGCACAGACAGAACAGGGGTCTCTCCCTACTACAGTCCTGCTTATAACAGAGCTAACAGCTGTTATCGGAGGCTCCAAACAGTAAAAAAGATTTATTGAACGAAGGCAAATTACAACGTTTACATGATGTGTTCAAATGTAATCTCAGAAAATGTCGACTTTGGCCAGAAACTTGAATAAATACAGTTGTTTGAAGAGATGTTTGCTAAGCAATAAAATGTATATTAAAGAAGGAATAATAACCTGTTTAACTTCCTAACACTAGCTCTAGCGCTTTGTCCAATCGTCCGAAATCCCTTTTGATATAATTATTTACATTTTCTATGTCGGACAAGTAAGTTCAGCAATCGGTAGTAAACTCATAAGTAAACATCTCAGAAAAAGACAAACAGAAAAAGCTTAATTTCAAGCCCTGATGTATGTATAAATGGCATTTAAAACTGGTTAGACAAAAATGTGTTTGCAGAGGGAGGTTTTCTTTCCAGTAAATTCTGGCAGCTCCACTTGCCCCAGGTGTCACAGGCATCAAAGAGCAACGTGAGGGAAGAGACGACACACTTTGAAGACACTGAGGCGCACAAGACCTGTTATCATTCAAACCTTTGAGTCCTCATCTCTGATGTCTCGCTGATTCATTGCTCTTTCAGCCTCTCCTTTTCAGTCCTCCTCTGGCTCGCTGTCTGCATCAATATTGTGTTACCTACTGGCCATTAGGGAGAGTCCAGCCAGCATGTGTGTGTTGATGTAAGGCCCCCCCCTTGTGGACAGGCAAATTTCCAAGTTTCCACTTGTCAACTAGATATGCAACTACTGTATTTACTGCAAGATTACATGACAGGGCTTTCCTTGAAAACAGGAACAATGGCACACTGCACCGCCATACTGTACAGTGTCATTTTTCCATCCAGCCACTGTCAGTCCTGTAATTAAAGTTTGTCTCAATAATGCCAATAATTCTTTGGCTGATCCAACATGGGATCTCTTTTGTTTCCTTTGTGCATTCCAAACATTGTCGAAGCGCTACTCAATGGACTACAGATGCAGAAATGCATTCTTAAGCATTCCTAAGGAGTAGGTCACAACTCAAGGTATTGAGATAGGGCAGGTTAGCCGTCAGACAACCACACACCTCATGACGCTTGGAGAAGAATGAAGACGCACGGATGTGCTTGACCGACAAGCAGCCTGCCAGGGGCCTCCGCGGTCGCCGAAATATGGAATGCAAATTACAGCCGTGTAGTCTCTGCTGTAGAGATCCTTGTGTGCAAGTTAGGTTTAAGAAATAACCCTGCAGTGGATCACGTTTCCAGCTGGACTAGTGGGACGAGATTCCTTTTCTGTTGTATTCGTTCAGGAGACGGGATAGAGATCTGTTGCTGAAGGAGTAATCATTCCTCACAGGATGACCTTTCAGAAACAAATCTCCACGACTCTACCCAAGAACAGAGCGATAGAATATTACTGCTGGGTATTTCACGACACTAGTCTGCAAGACTGACGTAGGCTCTTAGCAACAAAGAGATTTCATGCCAAGATATTTGAGCATCATCTTGGTGCCTGAGTGCTTTCACCCGTATGTCTGAGTGCCTCCATGCATGCTTGTGAGTAATTACTGACCTTTCACCTTGGCAATGACTGTGCCAGCCGCTCCCAGGATGTCCACTGAGTTGAGGGTCTGGTGTTTGCTGATGATGGCCTTGAGGACGCGGAGTAACTCTGCCAAACGTTCCTGCACCGCCCCCTGAAGACCTTCCACATTCTCTGAGAAAACGAGAGAATAAGCAAAGTAATAAAGTCGTGAAGTTAAGTCGTGTTGGTTTCAAGACCTTGACGAGACCAACGGAAGCTTGATTAAATCTCAAACAGATCTATCATGCACGATTAGCAATCACACATTTTCATCTATTTGTCAAAGACACCACCATTACACTACATTTTGAGTCACAGGTAAGCCAGTGTCAAATTAATTCCTGCCATTCCTTTTGTCTTAGCCACGCAACTTACTTGGCAAATACTCTTTGCCATTTTGCAATTATGAAACATACATGTCATCTTTTATGTCACCCAGACAGTTTCCCTTAGGGCAACTAATACAGTACAGTGTCTGTGACTCCAGATATAAAGTGTCTGTGACTCCAGATATAAAGTGTCTGTGACTCCAGATATAAAGTGTCTGTGACTCCAGATATAAAGTGTCTGTGACTCCAGATATAAAGTGTCTGTGACTCCAGATATAAAGTGTCTGTGATTCCAGATATAAAGCGTCTGTGATTCCAGATATAAAGCGTCTGTGATTCCAGATATAAAGCGTCTGTGACTCCAGATATAAAGCGTCTGTGACTCAAGATATAAAGTGTCTGTGACTCAAGATATAAAGTGTCTGTGACTCCAGATATAAAGCGTCTGTGACTCCAGATATAAAGCGTCTGTGACTCCAGATATAAAGCGTCTGTGACTCCAGATATAAAGCGTCTGTGACTCCAGATATAAAGCGTCTGTGACTCCAGATATAAAGCGTCTGTGACTCCAGATATACAGCGTCGGTGACTCCAGATATAAAGTGTCTGTGACTCCAGAAATACAGTGTCTGTGACTCCAGATATAAAGTGTCTGTGACTCCAGATATACAGTGTCTGTGACTCCAGATATACAGTGGAAAGAGACTAACTGTCGCAGCATAAAACCACTATGATGAAACTTCTTTTCTGCTTCCTCCAGACAGACAGTAACACCACGTACAGCGGAAAAGGCATGCGTCTATGTAAACAGGTCACACTGTGTCAGTCGCAGTTATAACATTCTCACACAGGTGCAGTTGATGAATACAGAAATGATTACATGCTTTTTGAGGTTTTTAAGCGCTCAAGTGCAGTCGAGTCAAACTCGTACTTAAGAGAAACATCCCAGTTAACATAAAAGCCACAGACTGTATCTCTGCAATAGCCACGGTGTCTTTCAACATCCTTGAGTACTGGTAGAGTTACGAGTTACAGCTAAATGAGACCTTTATTATTCAGCTTCTTTTTGTGGTGACTGAGTTTATGTATAAAACAATAAAAAGGCACTCATACTAAATTAGGATGAAGAAATGACATTTTAGAGTCGACTGAAGCGGCACACATGGTAGCTATTATGGATATAAAAAGTCTACACACCCCTGTTAAAAGACCAGGTTTTTGTGATGTAAAAATATGAGACCAAGATAAATCCTGTCAGAACTTTTTCCACCTTTAATGTGACCTAGAACGTGAACAATTCAATTGAAAAACAAACTGAAATCTTGTAGGGGGAAAAATAAAAAATAAAAATCTCACAATAACCTGGTTGCATAAATATGCACACCCTGAAACTAATACTTTGTTGAAGCATCTTTTGATTTTATTACAGCACCCAGTCTTTTTGGGTAGGAGTCTATTAGCATGGCACATCTTGACTTGGCAATATTTGCCCACTCTTCTTTGCAAAAGCGCTTCAAATCTGTCAGATTGCGTGGGCATCTCCTGTGCACAGCCCTCTTCAGATCACCCCACAGATGTTCAGGTGGATTCAGGTCTGGGCTCTGGCTGGGCCATTCCAAAACTTTAATCTTCTTCTGGTGAAGCCATGCTTTTGTTGATTGAGTGGTAAGCTTTGGCTCGTTGTCGTGCTGAAAGGAGAAATTCCTCTTCATTTTCAGCTTTCTAACGGAAGCCTGAAGGTTTGGTGCCAAAATGAATTGGTATTTGGAACTGTTCATAATTCCCTCCACCTTGACTAAGGCCCCAGTTCCAGCTGAAGAAAAACAGCCCCAAAGCATGATGCTGCCACCACCATGCTTCAAGGTGGGTATGGTGTTCTTCGGGTGATGTGCAGTATTGTTTATGGCCAAAAAGTTCAACCTTGGTTTCATCAGACCATAACACATTTCCCCACATGCTTTTGGGAGACTTCATGTATGTTTTTGCAAAATTCTTCCGGGCTTGGATGTTTTTCTTTGTAAGAAAAGGCTTCCGTCTTGCCACCCTACCCCACAGCCCAAACATATGAAAAATACGGGAGATTGTTGTCACATGTAACACACAGCCAGTACTTGCCAGAAATTCCTGCAGCTCCTTTAATGTTGCTATAGGCCTCTTGGAAGCCTCCCTGACCAGTTTTCTTCTCGTCTTTTCTTCACTTGATGATGACTGTCTTCACCGTGTTCCATGGTATATCTAATGCCTTGGATATTCTTTTGTACCCTTCTCCTGACTGATAACCTTTGAACAATGAGATCCCTCTGATGCTTTGGAAGCTCTCTGTGGACCATGGCTTTTGCTGTAAGATGCAACTAAGAAAATGTCAGGAAAATCCTTCTAGAACAGCTAAACTTTGTTTGGGATGAATCAGAGTCACTTTAAATGATGGCAGGTGTGTACTGACTACTATTTAACATTAGTTTGAATGTGATTGGTTCATTCTGAACACAGCCACATCCCCAGTTATAAGAGAGTGTGCATATTTATGCAACCAGGTTATTGTAAGTTGTTTTTTTTATTATTCCCCTAAAAGATTTTCAGTTTGTTTTTCACATTCTAAGTCACATTAAAAGGTGGAAAAAGTTCTGACAGGATTTATCTTGGTCTCATTTTTGTACATCACAAAAACCTGGTCTTTTAACAGGGGTGTGTAGACTTTTTATGTCCACTGTATTATGCAAGCACACTTTTTCCACAGCAATCAGGAGAAAGTGTGAAAAAGATCTTGCATTTTTCTACGTTACCAGGTTTCTGAAGATGACACTGGAGGAGGAACAGAATGTACAGAATGCTTTTAGATTCCTGTTATTTTCACTATGAAAGACATGCCTTTCCTATAGAACCAACCAAAACAGTGAGGGGGTAGTACACCACGTATCTGTAGTCATGTGTTTGAAAGAAGGCTCTTCAAATCAGTGTCACAGTGTGTTTCACAGACAATTAAAAATGCTTTGGGGAAAATAAAAGCCAAAAAGAAAGAAAAAAAAACACACGATGAATCTTGTCCAAACAACAGGAGAGGAAGATGGTCTCTGTCCCGCTCTGATGCAGGCTAATCAGCAGAGGCTCTGCAAGCTGGCACCAGACAATAGGTGAGTTCATGTCGAACTCACTGTTTTGGAAGTAGCAGGAACACTGTCTGGAAGTGGTCTGTTTTTCATCAAGACCACCCCACCAGGCAGTAGCATGAGATGAGAGACTGAATTTATTGGAATGTTAAAAGGAATTACAGGGGGTGTGAAAATGAGAGCCTGTATGTGTGTATGTGTGTGTGTGTGTGTGTGTGTGTGTGTGTGTGTGTGTGTGTGTGTGTGTGTGTGTGTGTGTGTGTGTGTGTGTGTGTGTGTGTGTGGCCCATTTGACTCCTCTCTTATTCAAAAGCACACACACAAACAAATAAACACACAGACACACACACACACACACACACACACACACACACACACACACACACACACACTTGGCTTGTATAAAACATGGTAGAAGACACATAATCCACAACTGAGACATAGGCTCTGGCCATCTGTGACACTATTTAGAAAGCACAGCAGGAGAGATAGACAGTAATATGACACCGGGCAAGAAAAGATTTTCACAATGAAGCACTAGGGAACATAACATAAAGAAGGCTTGAAGACACTCCACGTATACACACAAAATGACAGGACGCAAGAGCAGCACCAGGGTCTAGCTGATTAGAAGCTAACCAATCTCTGTCCCCACCCCCCAGGATTAGAGAAAATGTGTCCTCACTCTACAGGGGTGGGGGGAGGGGGGCAGAGGTCCCTGAACCTGAAACACACACTTCAAGGTGCCCCTCCCTACTGACAATGACAATGGGCCTTCATTAAGTAACCCTCCCCTTCCCTTTAACCTTTATCACTCAGTTGTCATTTAGGTATTTTTTGCTTAGCTCAGCGACGTTTGAAGATTTTCTAATCAAAGACATGTGTGGTTTAGACCATTAGCACATGAGAGCCAGTCCCAACAAGGTCCACACCTGAGAATGTTCTCTGAGCATGAGAGAAGCAGAGCCTTACTGGAGGGGCTGCTCTGGAATCACAGCAGTAACGTTGGTTAGGATCACCCATTTCCCTTTCCTTTGAAAAGAGGAGGATTTAATTGGACTAATCTGTTCTTCAGAGAAGGAAATATCAATAGCTGTGATGTTGAGGCAACAAAGACAGAGGGGTGTTTGCTGGATTGGAACAGAAGCCAATGAGGGCTTTTTTTTATGGATTGGTATTGGCTGTATTCTTCGTTTACTGTTATCCGCTGCCAGCTGTCAAAAAGATCCACTGTGCATAGTTAAAACAATGGAGTGGCAAAAACAAACAAATAGCAGCCAGCAATTTCAATTAATGATATACTGACAGCGAGCTTCTGCAAACAGAGACCCTGTCCATCATACTAATGAGAGCGGAGCTAATTTGGGTGTTAAAAAACATGCATGCGTCATCTCTAGCGACATTTTGCTCAACACCGCAAAAGAACTAGAGAAGAGAGGCTGTTTGAATCCGGTTTCCTGCAACTAGTTACACTTCAAGCATACTGTATTTTGTATGCAGTCGAGTTAAACATAGACCTAGTTCTAGTTCTAGTTCTAAGATAGACTTACTTAGGCTAATTATGGACTTTGCTGCTTTTATATGAAGGACAATATAAATGGACCATGATAAAAATCAGCAGATGCTGAATTTAAGATTCATATTTTAAGTTTCTTTCTTTTTATTTAAACGATTCCATGAGAGGGAAATGTTGATTACCTTTAAGTCAAATATAAGTGTGCATGTCACATAACCTCCACATTGTGCATGTGAATGTCAGCACAGTCAATGTGCAATCAGGCTACTTAGATCAATGTTAATTCCTCACCCTAAAAAGCCCATATCAAAAAAAATAAACAAAGGAATTGTATTTAACAATGAGAAAGGGGAATAAAGCTATCAACACAAGGTCAGATTTTGGTGTGACAGCTCGTACCGACCACCACCATTGTTGCCCTTTGAATTGTGTGAGAGGATCTGTGCTCACCACAGCGTGAGACAGCTGAGAGAAAGCTGGTATAAATTTTTTTTTTTACAAAATCAGTGGTGAGTGGTTTTGTCACAACAATGGCATCAAAAAGCCCACTAGAAATTTGCAGCCAATTGTGGGGTCCATGCCATTGTTTTGGTAGCGATAACAGCACTGGGGCAAAGAGTGGGGCCGTATTGTTTAAAGGAGGACCCCCCCCCGCCAACGCTGACACAGCTCAAGGCTGCCTCCGCTTTCTTTACAGCGGTGGGATGAGCTAGTGTCCCAGCCACGCTTCACGCTCGGTCTGCTTCATCTCTTCTCTGCAACTTCAAGAGCACTTTCCCTTTTAGGAAATAAAGTGAAAAATAGTTCTAGTATTTGAGACTCAACACATTTAATACAGTAGAACAGTCGAATGTCGAATTGATTAACTAATTATCAAAATAGGTCATTTTTTTCTTTGTCGATTCAGCTTTATATCAATGTTTCACCTGGTATGTTGCAGCAGATCCATCACATGTACCTGAAAATCATACTAGTCCAGCTTCTAGTCCCTTTTTTTCATACACAACTCGTGACAGCTGAGTTCTGAAAATGCAATTATGGTAAATGGAATTAGCCCTGACTGTACACTTTCACCGGTCTGGCAATTTAAAAGTATCTATATTTACTTTCTTTCGGTAAAGTTTTTTTTTTTTTTTTTTCTTTCAGTGTTCCATGACATAACTACAACAAGACCATAGCACATCTCTGCTTCTGGGATCAGTAAACAGATGGAGATCAATGAGTAACAACATTCATTATACAATCACCTGCAAACAAAACAAACCAAAAATGTCTGCATGTCCCCACAAGATGCATTTTTAAGCCTAACTTTTTTTTTTTACTCACAACACATATTGTGTTTGGTGTGTAACTTTTAAGCAGGTTTAAGTGGTGATTCAACTTTAGCACAATACAGAAGCTCCAACAATTGCCTTTTTAAAATGAATGCCTCCCCTTTTATGGTTGTGTGTGGGGGGGTCCCATTGTGTCTAGTGAAGCTCATTGTGTGTCTGGTGCAGAGACTGACCGATCTAATCCAAATCTTCAGGTGGCCTGACAGAGGTTACAGCCTTTACTCCCCCCACTGATAACAACAGGTAATCAACCGGCCTGTCACACACGCGATCTGCTCGACACCAAACAAGCCCGGGCAGCTCTGGCAACACAGTGCGGCTTGGGAAACAGCCGCAGGGCTTTACTGAAAGGCCAAGCAGGCCATGGTTCCCCATCAGCATCACCTCCTCCTCCTCCTCCTCCTCCTCCTCCTCCTCCTCCTCTCTGGAAGGAGGGAGGGTGACGGATTTACATCCGCACCAGCAAATTATTTTCAGGTTTTCTTTTAGATGTGTATGCGTCTACCTCATTCCAGGATACTGACACATTGCTCTCTGTGGTGACTCAGCCATTACCCCCAAAATCCTCCCCTACAAAATGGAAATGGACCCTTTTTGTCCGTCCACCAGAGACACCTGGGCTAAATAAACTACACTCAGATTATCCACTCTTCAATCACAAAGCCAGAAAACATTAAACGCTCACTGTGACAGAGTCTGCTTGGATTGTTGAGCTGCCTGCAACCTGATCTGCAACAGGTGGAATTGTTTGGTCAGAAAACCATCTCCAAACACTAATCCCCCCCCCCCCCCCCCCCTCAAACAAACACAGCATTGCTTGGTGCCTCTCTGTCCTTGTTTGGAGACAAAGTGTGGGCCCCAGACATCACACAGACAGTAAACAGTAGGCACTCCATAAACAGTTACCTGCTCTCAAGCCCATTAGCGAACTACACTCTGTGAGGTCTGGGCTTCACAGTCAGGCGGACTCTTTTGACACTTCATTACATGTTTGGAGGGGCACTATACAGCAGGTGCATGATAAGACTGCATTCTAGAATCAGCACACAGTCTGTCACAGGGTATCAGGTGAGACAAAGCAGAAAAGGAAAACAGGAAATAAAACCATGCGCGCATTAATCACTGCTTAAAGATTACAGCCCAAATCAAGAGCATTAGACCATGAAGAAAGTATGTAATCTACTTTGAAGGCTCATTTCACTCATACACAATAATAACGGTAATTAAGGCTCAGTTGTAAATGTTGTGTTGTAATGGCACTGGTGACAAAGAAAGGCTGGTACTGTGAGCCAGTTTTATTCCACTAGTACCCAGATGTCCCGTGAGCATCTCGGGATGACTTCATGATGAATCTCCGCCTACCTGAAGGATGATGTCACTTTACTACAGCATGGGAATGTGTGTTGGAGACTACTGTATTGGGCAACGGAAATGACTCATTCTTCCAGTCGTGTGAAACAAGGGATGTAAGAATTTAGTTGAGTCAGGCGTAATTGAGGGTTTTTGTGCGTCCCTCAATTCAAAGCTGAGCAAGCGTAACATTGGCCGTTTTTGGTACGCTACAAAAAAAAAAAAAAAAAAAAAAAAAAGCCTGACTCACGAAACAGCACCACAAGCCTCAGCGCCGTCTCCGCTCAGGCCTGATCCGCCGTTGTAAATATCAGCAGGTCGGCCCCAATCGGCAGCAGTGACTTCCCCCCCTGCTAGCAGGAGCTCCACTGGCCAATCCACCCCTCGCCATGACCAATCTCCTACACAAACATCCAGAGCCCATAACCATAAATCCCACCCCAGGAAGCACACCCCCGACCACAAGCTTGCAAAAAACATCCTTCAGCATCACAGGACAAAGTTACTGCCCAACAAATCTCTCCTTTCTTTCTCCGAAGAGCAGCAGGCCATTAAACTATTATGTGCTTGAATTTGTCTTTTCTTTTCGATTGAAGGCACCACCCGCAAGTGTCCACTTCAGTTGGCAAAGGGGCGCTTGTGTGAGAAGGGGAGATATTTGTGGTAGCTGTTGCTGGATATGTTTTTAAGAGAGTGTGTGGTGGCCAGTACATAAGGTTTGAAGTTGGTTAAATTGGGAAAATTGGCCTCATTCTTGAAGAACAGGATAGAAGGAATCTAATGCCATGTACAAACCAAAGTCCATGAATAAACAACTGTATTACAACAGGTAGCAAGCTAAAGAAATCCCTGTAAGATACAACCAAACACTGAGAGAGAGACACAACAACACAGATACAGACTGTTACTGTTGAAATACAGAACAATGCAGTTTAACTGGAGAACAGCCAGATCTTATCAGTGTCACGATGACACTAACAGCTGAAAGAAGAAAAAAAGCCACAGTTTTCATTGTGAAACAAGGACTTATGCATCAGCTGCAGACATGTAACACCTCGCCTCACATAGCATTGCACTGTATGCAGAACATTTTCTGTTTATCTGCGGGAAATAAGCTTTAAACCTCGTGCTCTGCAACTATGCAGTGAGCTGTTTGTTCAACCCTGAAGTGGAACTGTAAAAGACCTGGTGTGAAGCACTTTTCTTTTTCTCCCGAGGAAGAAAGGCTTGAATAAGTAGTAAAAGAATATTCAAGGAAATAAGACATCTATACAGTTTCCCGATCTGTTGTTTAAAGTTAAAACCTCATCCTCTTGGCCTGTACACAGACCATAACTTCCAACAGACTTTTCTCAACATACATGCCCTTTGTTTGGTTTCAGCACATTTGTAATACACAAGACATCTCTGAGTGAAATGTACACTTGTTCTGTTCTTGTGTGATTACATCAATAAAAGAAAAACAAGGATGTCAAATTATGGCAAAACAGGGCTTAGTACATGAGCTTGCGCAACAGTAGCATTTTGTAAAAAGACTCTTCATGACTATCACTAAACATGTTGTGATCAGGTTCTAAATACTGAGTCAATACTCAGAAATATGATGCCATATTAAATCTGTTACAAGGACTGCAACTGGGAGATATATTTCCCTTGGATCCCATAAAAATTGGTATCACATGTCTACTTTTCCAGACATGAGAATTTCAAATAAATAATAACCTTGACTGTGTTGCCTCTGGTGAGTTGTATTTATGACCACAAATCGTATTTTTAGGAGAGTTTTCATAGTCAATCTGCCTCACACCTACCATTAGTCTATTGAAGGCACTAAAGCTACAAGTGAACATTTGTTCTAAAGGAATGCCGAGTATGCAGGAGAGTGGGGGGATGGGAGGGGGACAGCGGCTCGGCTGTGTGTAGACGACTCCTTTTTCAACCTGATTAAAACCATTAACCAAGCTGTCTTCTGCAAAGCAACACGGACTTAAATGAAAATGTCTGAATTAAGACAACATCAGGACATTTTTCATTGCTTTTCTCTTTTCTCATATTGGCCCTGATGCTGTTGAAAATACCAGTCTTGTATTATTATTACTATCAACTGTTTGGCCACACAGTGTGTGTGCTTGAGTTATTCCAATATAAGAAAAGGGTTTGACTACACTGTTGACAACAATTACATACTGATACCACAAGAATTCACCGAGAGGTGTGACGCACCGCTATAGGATTGTGTGTGCTTTCAGGTTTTGAAAGTAGACATTTTGGGGAACTGGAAAATGTTTCAGGTCCCATTTTGTGACTTGTTAACATTTTGCTATTCACAAATTTTGGGTCAATTTAAATTAAATGTTATGGATAAACAACTGAATAGAAATGTCGAGTGTGATCAACGGCGTGTGTTGAAACGTGCGACTCATGGATGTATAAAGAGAACTGGATACAGCGCCCCATTTATTCCTATGAAAGAAAAAAAAAAAAAGAAAAAAAAAAAAAGAAAGGTTTGACTTCTAAGTATACAATTCGGATTAAATTACCCAGATCTTCTGGCCAAATAGCACATCCATGGGCCCATAGAGCACGCTCACTAACGCTTCCTTTAATCACACCTCCCAGCCCTCGGTCCAGCCTCGTTCTCAGGCTCACATGAACGGAGAAAAGGAAAATAACTCTGGATTTGGGTATAAGTGCATTTAGCAACTTTAAGAACCTAATAACTTAAATACGGACTATGAAAGTGTTTGCACTCTAAAGTTGATTCACGTGATGGGGGAAGAAGTATTTTGGGCCCCATGGCGTCACGTGATGGACGTGGGAATATTAATTCCACCGTTTGGTCACTTTGTAAAATTTGCTTCAAAGCCCGGCGCTCTTCCTGGTGGGGGCTTGGTGCGAGGGGACAAAATTCATCTTGGGACTGCATGGGGACAGAGGTCACCTACTCAGTCAAAACTCATACAGCCTCGCATTCTTTTCTTGAGTTACATTCTTTGACTGCTTGACTATTGTTGGGCAACAATTCTGGCCAGCACAGTGACTGAGCTCCCAGTTATGAGAAACAGTGTAAATCTACACCACAATCTGACCCGGGGGGGGATCTAGACGCGTGATGTTGTGGGTGTGAACGTGGTGGGTCTAGTCAACTCAAGCTTACGGTCACTTATGGAGTTCCCCCTGTGGGTTCCTGTCAACCGAACATGCTGCGCTGCATGGGCCTCCAGCTAAAGAACCGGCAGGTGTCCGAAGAGGGAAAAATAAGCATCTTCCAAGCTAAACTCTCTGAGTTTTCTTTGTATGAGGAGCTAGGAGAGAGACACACACTGCAAGGAATACAAAGCTGCCAGATCCTTTCAGGCGTACGCATTGTGTCGGTTTCACACTGTACTCCGAATAACGGACCTTCCCAAATATGAAAAGAATAACACGAGATCTGGCATGTGCCTCGCTAACCTCTTCCGCTCTTCCCTCATTAGCTTATTCCTGCAGCTTTCCTCAACCACATACGGAGACCTGTTGCTTATCTTCTTTTAGGAAACACATTTTACATCTCTATTATGTTACTATGGAGTCATTAAAAGAGGAACAAGCAGTATGGTGGTCACTTATGTAACATGCAGCTTTTTAAATGAAAATTAAACAAAATGTCTTAAGACACATATAGGCTGAATGTAATTGCCATACATGACATTTTTAATTAAATAAAATGTAACAAGTAAGAAGCATTTTTCATGTGAATTTGAGTTTCATTATTTAGAATTTTGACTCTACACTTCTATGCCACCCTTTTAAGTTTGTAATATGGACAATGCAATAGACTGCTATGGATGATATTATCTCATGTGCTTTTACCAGAATAGGGACTCGTTTTAAATCAATAGAAAGCAGACTTTGACTGTTGCTCTTCCCAGACTGTGTTACATAGAATGTCACAACGGTCTCTAGATTTAAGTAAACACTTAATGACAGAACAATTTAGGTTTTTGTAATAATTTCTAAGGCTGTTACGTGAACCTGGTCATAACAAAACTCCCTGCTAAAAAAAAAAAAAAAAAACATTTAAAGTTGATAATCAGTGTCTGTACTGGAACTCATTTCAGTTCAGAGATTACAAAACATGTTTCCCTGCTTACTAGCTTCAGGAAAGCCGTTGATATTTCAGGTTTGGCTTCCTGTTGCAGATCACTATTTAAAGCTAGGAAGCCTGTTGACTTGGGTTTGATTTAAACTGTGACCATCTTCCACCAGTCTTTGTTACAGATGAGTAATGAAAATGACTCAATGTTTACTATTGACTGGACAGCAAACCACAATAGCAGCATCTTGCATGAGCTGTTCCAACAAGATGCTTGTGTCTCCGAGAAAAGACTAAGAAAAACAAACCACTAGTGCAAATCACAAAGAGCTGAATGACATTATAGGGTCATATGGTATGATGTCATCCCCACCTGCTCAATAAAGAGCTGTTGTTTAAGGGGAGGCAAATATCCCAAATGTTTTTGTGATGGCTCAGAGCAACACTCAGCACGACGCAAGCCTGGGCTCACTCACAGGGGCCTCACTCCTCCAGCTAGAGGAATGGCTAAACAACTCCCTCCCACTACTAGAACGGCAGTGGGACCCCAGCATGAGTGGATCTGTGTGGACTATGTGTCTTTTAGCAGAAGAGCAGGAGTAGTAATAGTGGAAGCCTCCCATTATTGATTCCACAGAAGGAAATACCTCCACCGGTGATACAACTAGAGGAATACAGACAACAAAATGCTAAATCAGAGTTCTGCTCACAAGGACAATGAATGATAACAAACATATTACATTAGTTTTCAAATGATTAAGTTCAAAATCGTACGGTTTCCAAGTGGACAAAACTGGTCACAATCAAATATCACTTTTGTTCTGGGATCCCTAAGTTTTGATAACTAATAGAATAAATGATTAATGAATTAAAAAATGCACTGCTTATGTGATAACAGTAAGTTACAATCAGTAAATGCTTCTGTGGAGCCTTGTTAAACACTATGTGAGCATTTGTGTGGGTGGAGTTTTTGAGTGCGTATGCAAACAAGAGCAAAGCCGTGTGAGAAAAACAGAGAGAAAGTAAGCGGCCTATGTCTGCTGTGGCGTCTGCCATGCTAACGTGTAGCAGTGTGTGGGTTTGTGGAGCTGTTAAGAGGCCAACAACATTTGCAAGTGCTCCAGCATGTTAGCGGTGAGGCCCGTTATCACACTGTGAACTGATACTACACAGGTGGTTCTGGTAGTCTGTCACGATGGCAAACTTTGGGCTTTACTTATCTATCTGTAACACTGCAAAAACACACAAGAGCCTTCCTGGACGTTTAATCCTTTACACTGCCATGATTGTGTTTCGTGGGTGTTAGGTGAGAAGGCATCAAAGCAGAACAGGGACGGTGTTGGTGTGATACATACTACCTACAAGGGAAAGGAAATGTTCACTGTTACACCGTTTAAAAAGCTTTTAGTGAGTTTTGCAACAGTGATTCCTGTGGACAACTGTCCAAACAAAGACAACACAAATTCTCGTCAATACATTCCCAGTGTATCTACAATGGAATTTGCTGGCAGAGAATTTTAGCTATCTATAGCATCCTTGGCTCCTTTCTAGAAAAAAAAAAAGGTCAGCAATTACGCAAGGAGAAATACAATATGACCGCAATTTCTCCACAGACAGTAGCCTCTCCTCTAAGTTAAGGAGTTACTCGAGTGGGAAAAGTATTGCCGTTATCACGATATTGCTCTCTCGACCGTCACCTTAATGCAACATGTTCCCCACACTATCTGGGCTTCAATGAAAGAATATCAAAGATGTGTAAGAATTCCAGATTTAAGTAAAAGTAGGCAAGTGGAATGTGACGCAAAAAAAAAAATGCAAATACTGTAATCAGCTTATAACCCCTAATTCCCATTGATTATGAGTCACAAGTATCCAAATGTGGATTTTCTTTCTTCAACCAAGTCATTTTTATGGTACTCTACTTCCTTGACCTCTACAGCTGCTGCACAATCACCTCCGCATTCCAGCTCGCCCTGAAGCTGGACTCACCTGGACACTGGAAAGCTTCCTTGAGGTTGAGCAGCACATCGGCGAATCCCCGTACATCATTCACCAGATGCATGACGTACTCCGGGTCCACTCCCGGTGCCCCCACCAGGCGGGACGTTAGCCCCATGCTGCTCAGAGGATTTGGGTTCTTGTAGCTGCGGCCCATGTCCCAGGTCTTGGTGGATCCAGCAGACAGAGACCCTACGTGAGGTTTGGGGTGATGTCGTGGCAGACCCTGGGTATGCTTAGTCCCACCGCCGCCACCACCACCACCACTGCTGCTGCTGCTGCTCTTCCGTAGCATCCCAATAGCCACTCCAGCTGCCACCCTTCACAAGGGGGACAGCAGGCCAGCTAGCCTCTGAACTTAACACGCTGCCCTGGTCCTTGGATGGCTGGAAGACAGAGAATGATGGGTAAACATGATGTGTGCCATTGTGGGTCATGAATCTACTGTATTACTGGATTGATAAAGTCCTGTTAACTTACACATAAAGAAATAACAGAGGACCAAAAGTAGATACTCAAAATAAAAAGAATCTAATCAAAACAGCAAATCCATGTGTCTTGTAACTGTTAACGTTAGATCACGTCAACATTCGTAGATACTCACGTGACTTATCGGTTTTTGATAGACACTTTAGTGATGTTTAGAGTTTACAACAAG
>NW_027176964.1:12858941-12893941 GCF_023349555.1 Cebidichthys violaceus
GCTTTAGTATCAAACAGCACCCTGCTTCGCTGCTGGGTAAACTGCCTCTACTTAAAGCAGCGATCTCCAAACGTATCAAGTGATTCTGCAGCCAGAATAAACACTAGTAATACACTCAGATGACGTATTACTACCATTTCTCAATGTCAAACCCTTCATTAGGAAACTGCCTCTTTGAGCTATATTCTTAACTTCTACTCATAAAAACATTGACTTTCTAATTGTAATCACGGTGGGTTATTAAAGCTTTTTTTTTTTTTTTTTTAACACTGATCAACAGAAAAAAACATTTTATGTCAAAATGAAAAACCTCTACAAAATAAATAATGTATAAATATGAAACACAGTAACCCATAGGAGTCCTTTCTGAACATTGCAGAGAAATCAGGTGACAATTACTCAGACTTGCATCAGAGTGCCAATGTGGAAATAAAAACCAGTGGAGAAGTGATACCTGGCCATGAGTGTCTCCTGGAGGTTTTCCTGGTTCAAATCGTACAGCAAGCCCAAAGTCTCCTATGATTGCAGTTAGATCATCTCGTACCATCACATTCTTACTCTTGAAGTCCCTGGGAAATTCATTTCAGGACAAATTTAGTCTTGCATATTAATCCATGGATTTCAAGGGCAAAATTACTAAATCATGCACAACCAAAAGGGAGCAGTACGAAAATCAAACATATGTTGTTTTAACATTTAGAGGTTCTGGAAAGCTGGGAACAGTTTGTGTTCTCTACCTGTGTGCAATGGTGGGTTTGGGCCCCTCTCCCTTGTAGCTGGGAATGTCCTCATGGAGGTAAGCCAAGCCGCGGGACATGGTCTCTGCTATGTGACACAGTTCACCCCAGGTCACAGTGTTACCCTTCAGGTGGTCTGTCAATGAGCCCTGCACACACACACACACACACACACACACACACACACACACACACACACACACACACACACACACACACACACACACACACACACACACACACACACACACACACACACACACACACACACACACACACACACACACACACACACACACACAATTCAGGAATGAGGAAAAATAACTGCACAACAATCTAATTTAAATCATTTCTCCGAAAATCAGCTGTTAGCGTCCAAAGAGTTAGCCGACCATAACCCTGGAATAGATTGTTTTTGGTCCTGCGTTTCGTTTCATTTGCCAGCCAAGTAGCGTAGTCTGAAAGAATTACCAGAGGCGTCTAAATTCAAACAATATAGCTTTAATTATCATTAAAAAATACACCAAACAGATGACACATGCACAGATGGCACCGAGAAAATTACCGGAACTAAATATGTTTGTACCGCTGCCATGAATAGAAGGTGCTTCGAGGACAAGCCGTGAATGTCATTACACAAATGCTTCATTTGTGGTTATGGTAATTATTGTTTAATCCTGTTTTGATGTATTAATACCTTTGTTGTGAAAACCAATGAAGAATATATTCTGGTAGCCTGGAGGTGTTTATTCATACAGTACAATTCCAGGCACACACACACAAACACACTACTACTGTCATTTCTAATACTAGTAGTAGTCAACATAATTACCTGTATTATTTTCACACTACATGCTTAAGAAATACTCTGTATAAATCTAAGCAACACAACTATATCACTTTAAGGTATACTGGGTATTGCAGACCTGCCATAAGTAATAATATCCACTTTAATAAAAGCTGTGATGCTCTTCTGTTCAGCAGTTCTAGTAAACACAGAAACACAGACGCCCTATACACCTCACCATGAATTTGCTATATGTGGGTACACACACACACACACACACACACACACACACACACACACACACACACACACACACACACACACACACACACACACACACACAAGGGAAGATGTGCACTCACCCTCTCATGAAACTCTGTGATAAGCCACAGCTCCGTCTCCAGGTTGCTGCCGTGCTTCTCTGCAGCGATGTAACGCAGGAGGTTTTCATGACGCATCCCCGGAGTCAAGAATATGTCCCGCTCGTTTTGCCATGACTGCTTATCCTATACGAACACACACGCAGATCAGAAAGTGTTTAGGTCTTCGTGATTTGTAGAAGCACTTCTGAAAATAACAGGGTCCTTTTCTTGTATGTTAAAACAAAGCCCGAGGTGGTGCCTCTTGGATTACTGTCTTCAATGTCTAACCTGCAGCCAGAAACCTGGTGTGAAACATTTGACAGCAACCTTTCTTTTGAAAAGCTACATTACAATCATGTTTTTATCAATTTAAGGAGAATCTTAAAGATCAGGCTGTTCACTCTGGACTCTCGAGAAGGTCATCCGTGCTTTTTTCCCTCTTCTCATTTAGACTATTGTAACTATGAGTTATATTGCACCTCCAGCGGGTACAAATGCAGCTGCTCGGCTTTCAACAAATAGATGAAGATCATATCAGCCATGTTCAAGCCTCACTTCCCTGGTTGATAGTTCAGCCCTTAGCTACAACGCTGAATTTCTGCTCTCCTATGAGCCGGGACGCAGCCTCAGATCCTCAGGCGCAGTGTTTTACAGTGTTATTAACATGTCTTAGTTGTTTATTTGCTATAATAGCTATTATTATCGTGTTAATGTCACTGTCCAATATACAAATATTTTCATACACGTATATATTTTGCGGGGACATTTGATATCAAGTGTACCGGGATTTGGCAATACAAATCCCAACTTGAGTAATGGGTTAAAAAAATTATATATTGTGCAACGGGCAGGCTATGTATTCATCCAGATGGTTAGGAGTCTTAGTGGGAAAAAACAAACTGGATGCTCGGCACTGTGACTCAAATCTAATGTTAATACACAAACTGGAGCTACAAAGCAGCAGTCCGCAATATTAAAACGTACACACACACTTTGAATTAATTGACATACCTGAACAGGGAAGACCTTTACAGCAACATATTCGCTCATCAACTGGGCCTTCCAAACACAACCAAAGCGCCCCCTAGCTTTGATTTCCAGCAGCTGCAGTGGTTTCAGACCCACTAAGGGGGATGGAGGAGCCGCTCCGGGATCCTGAATGACAGACAAGGAAAGCCAGTTAAGTCTGAATCGATCAGCAGAAGAATATTACAGGAATGTAACAGAGGAACTGGGTGATAAGGAGTAGCAGCGCAGAAACAAACATGCGGGGAAAGACTGATCTCTCGGCGCCACAGATTACCACTTTAAACGAGAGTCAGACTGGGGTGCATCGGCCTCTCTCTCTCACCTCGCTCAGGTCCACATGGCCGTAGGGAGGTTTGCGGTGGCGGTACATCCACAAGGCCAGAACGAGGGCCAGGGACAACACGCAGAGAGGCAGCAGGGAGTACACGAGCACGTTGAGCAGGGACGGCACTCGGGGTGGAGGCCGGATTTTCACTGTCGGGGCGGAACGGAATAATTACAGCATGTCAGCTTTATGGCATTGTAGGTTGTATGCAGCATGGACTACAGCACGGACTGTAAGACCTGATATTAAAAGACACGGTTAACATTTTATCTAGATTGTTCAGCCTTGATCATAATTGACTGAGTCACTGTACAGGCAGAACATATTAATACAAATAGGCGAGTTATAATGGATTTAAAGTCTACTTCTTGTCACCTTCTAGGCAGCTGAAAATCAGTATTGGACTATGCAAAAAAAAAAAAAGATTATTAGTCTATTGAAAAGGCATTTTAAAGAAAAGCAAAATGTCAAGAAGGTAAATTAACAAATTTCTTACAACAAAGCAGAATTTAAAAGGAAAAATAAATCATAACGGCTGTGTAACATGCATCAGTGTGATACACATGATGCTTTATTTATTTTTTTTAACCACTAGATGCAGGGCTAAGCTTCACTCCCACTGATCGGAGGGGAAAAGCAAAGACCTATTTTTCGCTTGTACTATATGTGGGATGCATTTGCGGCTCACCTCGGTTGCCACTGCCAATCATGTCAGGAAGGTGGGTGAATCGTTCATTGCAGTAGTTGCCCTCGCAGCAGCAGAAGAAGACCTGAGGGTTTTCCTCCATGGAGACACACTCTTGCCTAAAAAAAAAAAAAAAAAAAAAAAAAAAAAAAGAAGCAGATTACACACCTACGTTATTGCTTCGAAAACCAAAACAACAAAGATGCCGAGCAGTTTCAATAATTAGCAATAGGGCCAAAACATCATGATAGTAAAACTTCAGTAGCATTTGGAGGAGCGTCTGACTCCCGTATCACAGAAAGATATTTGTCCTGTTTATTGTCAGGACTCTGGCTTTAACCCATGCACTCCTTGGAAGTGGATACTGGTAATGTTGCCAGTGTATCAACCAACAAAGACTTCTATTGGGTACTTGCATAAGCACAATCTCTTTCAATTGGAATATATTGCCTTATTGACCTTATTAATTATGAACATACAGAACACTTAAGGAACTGTCAGAGCATGGAGCTTTTCACTCAGATTAACGCAGCGGTTTAGCAGCCGCACAGTCGAGGCTGAGCTGGGATGGATGAACGCATACATGAAGACTTTGTGTACTAATGTCTTTATCTGTATGTTTTGGTGTTAAACTGGCTTTGAAAACAAATCTCCCTCTGGGACAATAAACCTAGACTGATCAGAATTCATATTTTTTTTCCCGTTCTCATTATATTCCCTTTATAGTTATACAGCAGCATTTCAGGCCGAAGCTATTTCCCCTGAAACAGTCAACAGACTTTTACCTGCGTCTAAACCTACAGATTGTGCACATCCCATTTCAAAATGTGCTTTTGGTATAACGTAGTACATGCTGATCAACATCAACATGTCACTCATAATAGTGCTCATATTTATCCCGACATTCTCAAAAAAAAAACTGCAGGTCAATTTTAGAACTACCGTAGCAAATATTTAAAAAAAATATAGAAAGGATAAAACCCGATTCTATTGGCGACTGATGGATCATTCTTTGTACGTACAGATGTGTAATCTGGGGCCGATTATTAGAGTTAACTTTTCTCCAGCTTGCCTTCATGAGCCACCAGAGGTCTCCAAGCTTGTTTAATATTCAAACCACAGCATTTTGGAGACTAAAAAGTTTGATCATGCCACAGAGCTCTGCACTGGCTGCTGATAAAGCTAGTTTAAAATTCTCCTCCTGACTCACAAATCCTGAGTGGCCCGGTGCCACCATATCTATCCGCCATCATCAGGCTGTGGACACTGAGCTGTACTCTGCACCGTCCATGTCCAGATGCAGACTATCTGGTTACTCCCAGAAAGAATGAATGTGAGCTCTGCTGGTTGCAGAGCATTTACCAAACATCCATTCCTACATGTGGAAATCACTTCCCCCATCTAATAGAGTCTGGTTCTATATCAAGATCAGAAATTTAATTTTCATACCTCAACCTGTTTGGCTGGCCTTACATTTTGTACCGGGAAATATATTAAATCATTTCCATTTGACAGGCTGTGTGAAGAGACACCTGCATGTGTGGATTCAGGAGGCTGTGTGCCTCCCGGGTTGCCTCTGGTTTTATCATGTTCTCTATTGATTACTTGATAATTAATTGAGAGCTCACTTGTTTGTTATCTACAAGAACACATTTTATACATCTGCTGATCTCAGCTACTTAAATGTGTATATTTCCTGCTTTTTGTTATCGTCATTATTGAAGATTGAATATCTGTGGGGTTTTGGACCACTGATCAGAAAAGACAAGCTATTTGAATATGCTACTTTGGGCTCTGCGAAACTGCAATGGGCATTTTTTTTTTTAATACTTTTTTTAGATTACGATCAATTGAGAAAAGAGTAGTCAGATTAATTGATAATTAAAATGAAGTGTCAATTGCAGCCCGTTAGCATTCTAATATTAGTGGCATGTGCGGTGTGTTTGTGTGCAGTATCAGCAGATGTGTCTTTGTTTGCCAACTTGTGTAATGTGTGCTGTGACTTACCAGTTTATTAGGTACACCTACCCAAAGATAAAGCAGATACAACAACAGTCCTTCAATAAATCCTGTGTTCAGTTTGGGTTGAAACCGTTTTAAAGAGGCATTGATTCAACTGAATGATCATTTTGGAGGAGGATGTAATTTGTGGTGCTGTTGAACTGTATTGCATTATACTGACAGGCGCTTCTATTATTGTCCACCCCATTTATATCAGTGAGGGTCGGTTATACAGCAGACACACCTCTCTGTATAATAAACTGGCAACTGAGTGTATGTAATGTGTGTTGAGATTTATACTGATAAAGTAATGCAAATAAATAAACAAATCTATATGCAAATGAGCCACAGTTACCGTGGTAATATATCCTGGATATCTACATTTTATGTCATGTTTGCATGTTTCTGTGCAGCAACTGATGATTTCCCACACTGATGAATCTGTTGATCGTTTTTTTACTCCGTAAAATATCAGTTAAAAAAGAAAAATGGTTTAATTTCTGTGGCTAAAAAAATGGCCCCAGGTCTAACAAATAGAAATGTATTGAACTAAAGATCGGTACTGAGGCAGATGTTTGTGTTTTACTCGCTGCCAGTTGCTCTGGGTGCTTGCCAGACACCTAAAATATAAATGGAAGTGCACGATGACCCCGCTCGGTGATCCGACCTGTCATAGCAGTTGAAGTCGTCCAGCCAGCAGCCTTTCTTCACCAGCTTGATGGTCCCTGAGGAGTTAAGCCAGGAGGCATAACAGTGCAGTCGCTTGTCCTTCTCGCCCTCGCAGCGCTCGAAGCCGCTCTGGTTGGTCCTCTCCGTACGCCAGTTATCGTTGTAGTACACACACTCCCGGGTCTCTGCTTCGCCCAGACTGTACCCTGAGAAGGACAGAAGGCCTCAGTCAGCTCACATCGTAATGAATTGAAAATCAACAGCGGAAGCACAGACATATGGCGAAGGATCCGCTCCATGCCACGAAGAAACATCTCTGAGCAAAGCCTCTATCATCACTCTGGCACACGGCCAAGTTTGGGAGCTCTCTGTAGTAAGAAGGGAGTTTCCTCTGGGCTAAGAAATTGTTGCTGAATAGTAGTTCGGTGTAATCCCATTCACCAAACGATCTTTTCAGCGAGTAACAACTAAAAAGGAGGGGGGGGGGGGGGGGGGTGACAGAATTTAATTAGCTATAGAAAGACAATGGTATGCCCTCGTGTGATATAGAAGCACGCCGCACACCGGGATGCTACTGCCATAGATAAAGACTCTTGTATCCTGCTGGAGTGCGACACATCTGGAGAGACAGATAACACCTTCTCCTTTAAGGGCTTTTACTGTCATTTAGCAGGAAATAGTTTCCCTCACCAGGCCAGGGATACAACAATAGCTGTCAGTCTCCTGCTGTTACACAATTGAAAAAAAGGTTTTTATCATTCCTCTTTGTGGATTTAACGTTGGAGGCACTCAAGCAACACATGCAAGACGTGTTTTTGATGAATACTGAAGCAGATAGCGTGCTGTACATGTCGTTCACAGTGTCGCTTGGACGTTCATGCCTAATCTTTGTTCACAGAAAAAATAGTGCATGTCTCTTTAAATCCCTGCCTATAGGAGGCCGCCCATCCCCCAGTGTTACCCCACCAACCCATTACAGGCGCGCGCGCGCACACACACGTACACACTCACTCAGGCACGCATGCACTTACACACATATGCATCTAGTTGTCCAGAAGCATACAATGGATTTCATTATAGCATATAGGGATGCATGCAATGACCAAACATCATGGTCATTATTAAGGCTGGAAGGAAGGAAGGAAGGAAGATGGTAAGGACACACATAAAACACACACAGCAGTGATGTTCAATGCTCCATTGAGCAGATATGGCATTTCTGATATCTGTGGTCACATGATCCGGGAGGACTTTTACTACAAGATCATTCCCCAACCCCCTCCCTCTGTCACTTACCGAGGCTTACACCACAACATGAATTCTGGAGAAGCAGCTTACAATACACTCCGAGCCCTAATCTATAAACCATAAAGGCATTAGCTACAGCGCTATTTGGCACACACGAGACAGCTCTGCCTCAATAAAAGAAACACAAATGTATAGCAGTTCGTGGAAAAACTAAAAGTTGAGGGGGGGAAAGGTTGATATTTTTGTTGTCGAAGCAACTATAGGGGATATCTAGCTGGGGGGCGGAGGGTAACCTGTTAGGGACTCACAATAAAAAACCTCTCGTACGAGTTGCAAACGCAGGCACAATAAAAAGCCAAACAAAAGAAAAACAACCCTCATGCTCAATTTCACGTGGTAGCAACCCACTGGAGCTGTGTAACAGTAACCTCGATTCAGGGTAAAGACTTCGTACAACAGCTGTTGGCTCATTAAAGCCAACGCACATTGATTTATGAAAATAATTTTCAGACAGAAGTGTGTTTTCACATGAAGGCTGTGACCACAAACATACCCGAGATGCAAGCCTATAAGGTTTCAGGATGTTGGTGCAGCTGCTGCCTTCTATTCCTGCCACCGTTAAGAAAGGCGAGGGGGACGCAACAGATTTAAATTTGGATATATTTTGGGGGAAATAAACCAACATAAAAGGTTGTATTCAATTGTATTATTTTCTCTTTTTTTTTTTTAAATAACAAAGTTACATGTATTGCATTAGTAATTCTCGTGTATGAAATAGATGTGTGGAGGCAAACAGAGAAAAGGAGATTATGTGTAAGAGAATAAAACCCCCACAGCTGACCCGACAGTATTCACTGCCAACAAAGTTTCAACAACTAACAGCGTAAACTCGCTCACTGGTCGACATTTAAAACGCAAATAATTACACACACACACACACACGCGCAAAAAACTCGGGGAGGAAAAAAAACTGTTGCAAATTTCGGAACCAACAATAGCAGCTTACCTGCGCATAAAGTTCCCAGAAGAAGTGAACAAGTCAGCCATGAAAAAGACATGTTCCGTTTTGAATACAGGACAGATATTTCCCCCCGCTTTCCGTCGCGAACATTAAAACTCAGGTTGTCCAAAACATCCGTCCAGGATCAAAACGACCACAGGCCTCCGGTCCCTCCAGCAGCCTTAACCACCACCACCACCACCACCACAACTCGTGTCAATAGCCGCGACGCCGCAACAATGTTGCAAGAAAAAAAAAAAAAAAAGATAGGAGCGATTAACTGACTGCCAGACTGTTTAGTCCGTCAAAAGGTGCAGCGTTTCGCATCGGAAGTGGATCCAAAAACCGAACGGGAAGCCGCTAAACCGCCCGAGACGAAAGCTCAGCGCTCTTTTTTGAGGTTATTCACTTGAATAGTAGCACCGCTGCATCGGGAGGTCGGTCGGGGTTTACATGCATGTTACTGATCTGTGTCCAAAATGGCTTCTAAATGGGGAATGGGCTGCAAACAGGGAAACCCGGATGTGTAAACACAAAGAGGGGAATTCAGGCAGCCAGCGTGTGACCTTAACACGACTCCGTAGATACACGCCTGAAATGACTTTATTTCAGACACGTATGGATGGTTATCACGGTTTAAAAAAATAATAATAAATAGCCTAGCCTAGGAAAACGAGGCGTTTGTGGAAGATGTTTGCTTTCCACGTTGGTATTTGTCTCGGTTCCAGCTGATAGTAACACTTGCACTTTCTGTGGTCACAGTTGGTATTTCTTATAGTCTACTTTTCGGTTTTTAATTATTTAAACCGGGTTTTAAATTCAACCGTCAGGCGATTTTACTGTTCACGCGTAAAGGACCGCGCAATATGTGTTAGCTTCTTTGAAGTGTTATTGAAGTGTTTGAGTATTTTAACTCTGAAAGAACTATCACCAGATATAAAGTCAACCATAGTCCTTATTTTCATTTTATTTACAGTACACCAAGACAATTGTCATGTACGTACACATTTCAACATTTGTATATAATATGGACATAATAGACTAACGTTATATCTGTCCGTGTCAATGTGAAAATACTTATTTCCGCCCCGCAAATAGTAGATTACATTCCTGGGATTTCTATCTGAACGATCTTTTATGCATAAGTGGCAATGCTAAAAATAGCTGACCCAATTTGGGAGTAACAAGATACAATAAATGCTATTTAAAATGTATTCGTCCGCCAGACAGTGTTAAATATAAAATACATATCACACAGCAAAACCAAAAATAGAGCCATGGCTCATAATGAATCACTAAGCATGTTTTATTATTATCACAAAACGGGAAGTGTGTGACAACAATCTTCCCAAATTTTCAAACATGATATTCGTTTAATAGTGTTTTTTCATAATTGCTTTATAAATTACTTTTTTTCTTCTTCTTTTTTTTTTAAAGATGTGTTTTGTGACAAAGGGTCAGCCTGCCCACTCACCACGTCTCCCAGCCAACAGACAATCACTGTTATAAATATTTCCCTCAAAAAGGTTAAGTTTCAAGTCATTATCCTCTGACTAATAACTGGGTATGCTTCTCTTTTGTAATCTCCCCACTTAAGAAGAAACACACAAATAATCAAGGCTTGTTAATGAAATACAATAGATATATTAATAATAATAATAATAATAATAATAATAATAATACAATATCCCTGCTATAGTGTATTTAAGAAACGCTCTTTTAAAACGGAAATCCTTTATGTAGAATAATAAATCCCAGCAATGACATTGTTAAAATGTCATTAAGCCTTGCTCACAGTTCCCCTCTCTCTTTCTCATCTTTGACATCCAGACTAATGGCATGCTAGTGACACCCAGACAATTCATGCAGCAAATGGCCCAGGAACGAGGTTAGCAATAGGTAATCGCCCTCAAACTAGTGCCATTGAGTGTAACTCAAGACCAAGCATTTCCTCATTAAGCTATCCTATATTGACCCCGTAACTTGATAGAGGCCAAGAGCGAAACCTTGTAAAGATAGGTGTTCTGTTGTCATGACAGTTGGAAGAGAAAGCACATGAGTGCTCATTAAAGGTCCACTGGACACAGCCACAGTGTGACATTCCTAAAAGAATGAGAGCACTGGGGTGGAAATGATGCAGTGGTGCATTAAAAACATGAACGTATGAGCTAATAATGTTGTAATAGGCCGTCAAATACAACGTTAAATACATGTTGTGTGCATGATATCATAAAAGCTTGATGGACAAAGTGAATTCAGGATAGATCCTGAATGGGCAACATTCACTGATACATTATTCAGAATTAGTGTTTCTGGTCTTTGGTTTTCTTTTGTTGTTCAAGAAAGAATCCCCCCAACAAATCCACATGTTGTTCATGTGTTTGTGTCACTGCTGTTGAAACTCACCATTGTGATCATTTTGAAAACCCCGTGGTGACTTCACAGTAAAAATAGATGAATGACACTAGGTGGTAGCAGAGCTCTCAAGACTTGTGCGGATACTGCTTCAACCTATAGTGAAGTGCCTCTCTTTTTACACTGTGTATATAGGGAGGATAATATACAGTTTCTTTTGTTTACTGCTGACTGTCAGACATTCACTTGTATGATGGCTGAGTGACTGCTTTCTTCTTTCTTTCTAAGTTTTATTTCCCCAAAAATGTTATTCAAAAAATACCAGAGTATGTCATGTAACTTGGTAATGGGTCCATTAGTATGAGGGAAAGGTTTCGTAGTTATGGCGTATAAGTGAGAGCAGTAACCTGAATCATAGCCTGCGGCCATTTCTGCCATGCAACATGGTTGTTAAGTTTAGAGTTTCACACTGAGTGAGCATAAAAGGAGGGAAAAAAAAAATGGAAATAAGATTGAAGGTTTTGTAGGATCACTACTTTATTTCAGCCTTTTGAAGTATTCCGTACAAAAATAAAACAACAAGCAATGTCAAACATGTGCTTTATCTTTTATTATTTTATAGCCCCACAGAGTCAGCGTGAGATGACTTGACAGTTTGGTGTGTTTTTCCTTGGTGGATGACTTCATCTTTGCTGGCACATTGCCTGTGACGGTGAGATGGTTTAGAAATAGTTTGCCACCCTGCGAATAGACTGGATGTTGGGGTTCTCTGCCTGCCACTCCATGTGGGTGCAGTAGTTTCCTCTCTCCACGATGTACATGCGGCCGCGGTAGTTAGGCTCCTCATACAGCACCCAGCTGTTTGGGAAAATAAATGGATAACATTAAAATAAACTTTAAACAGTGAAGTGTTAAATATGCATGTAAGTCAGGGGATAGCATGTCTTTATGTCTGACAGAATTCTATCTGACTTGACTTATATAGTGTCTAAAATGAATGTTAAATGTTCCACACATTGTCTTACTTATTTTGTGTGGTATGCAAATAATGTAATTGTTTCTAAAGAAACATTTTCTTTTATATATATATATATATATATATATATATATATATATAAATATATTTTAGGGACATTTAATGGAATATTGTTTTTGGTGCTAAAATGAATTTAAAAAAAAATACATGTAATAAACAAAACATTTTTAAAAAAATTAAAGAAATAATAATTTCCCTGTTACTCTGGATAATTCACATTGCCAGATTAACAAGGACACTGTTTCTGGAAAGAGAGGCTGCTGTTGGGAATTTCTAATGCTGTGGCAAACAACATTATCGTTACATTATTCTTCTGTATTGTATTGCGATGAAGACCAAGATCTTACATGTGGACATCTATGTCAAGTCTTCAACAAACAAACAAAACGACTACAAATGGATGCATGTTATCCCCTCTCTTTCTCCTCTAATGTCTCCTGTTCTGTCTACAGAACAGGAGACAGACAAAAAGCCTTTATTGTCTCCGGACAATAAAGGCTTCAATTCCCCAAAAAAAGAAGAAAAAAAAATATTGATTGAACATATAGTTCAATCAATTTCACAGAAGTCCGTCATTGAAGTACAATAAACTAGAATATTCGAACACATGTTGTGACTTATGTGCCCTAAGCGGATCAAATGTAACTAAATGCTGCAGAGATACTTACGCTCCATCTCCGTAAACCTTGATGGAGTTGACGCAGCTCTTGGTCAGGCCTCGTGCTTGCAGGAACGGACAGTCGTCGCACAGCTCCACACACTGGCCTGAGAATTTGTCTCCCTCGAACAGCTCCATTCTGTAGTGCTCTCCATGCTGGGGAGGATAATGACAAATCCTCTCGCTGAGTTACAGTAAACATGTTTGCCTTCAACTCATTGCCAAGGTCTTCTCTTACAGGCACTGTATTGAGTGCACTAAAAGTCGTGCCTATTGAAATCTAAAGGTTAAATGTTCATAGAGGGCGATATGTATAGCCCACAGTCTACAAAGTATGTCTCAAGTGCTTTTAGTGATTTTCTTTCAGCTAATGGTATCAGTATGTGATTTGAAAACCCTCAAGCTATGCCTCTGCACTGCAAGAGCAATTTGTGCATTATTATAAACTAAAGTTATTAGAATGATTCTTTGATTTATCTGAAAAATCAGATGTGAAGAAATGAGCCCACATATATGCCAATCTGCCAGGCTTCTTTTCTTCTTCTTTTTTAACAACCAAATATTTGTCTGTCCCTGAGGTCTCTCTCTCTCTCTCTCTCTCTCTCACACACACAAACACTCTTACCATCCTGATTGGTCTGCAGGAGCCCATGTGATCGTTATGGGCATTCCAGCGCTGGAATTCGGGGTACTCTCCATGCTCCAGAATATACTGTTGGCCCTTGAAGTCTGGGTGGTCAAAGCAGATGTAGGCCCCGCTCTCCACGCGGACAGAGTTCACCCTGTTCATGAAGCCACGGTCCTGGAAGTTGTCGCAGTCGCTGCAGATCTCTAGTTTCCTCCCAGTGAAACATTTTCCCTCATAGAACACGATCTGTTTTTTTGGGGTTGTTTTTGCCACAACAATAAAGATTCAAATACTTTCCTACTAACAAATACTTGTATGGAAAGTGCTGCAAACAGTCAGAAAGATGCCACTCAACATTGTTAAAAGTTGGACCAGTCAGCTACATTAATGCCTTTGAGGCTGACATTTGTTTGGGATTCACAGGATTAAGTTTGGGAAGTTTGCCCAACCCTTGTTGTGGTACTCACCTTTCCTGAGTACTGAGACATTTTCCACTGTTAGTTGTTCCAAACTAGTCACACAGTCTAAGAGTGGAAAAATGTGGACGTCCAGATATATATGGCCAATAGAGAGGGTGGCGGTATCGCGAGGCAGAGGCAACAAAAGCACAACAATGGGGGGTTTAGACATTCTGCCACATGGACACTTTCCCTTACATGTGCCAGTGCTGATATTGGAGTTTGGCTCGAGGGGGGGGGGCAAAACAATAGAGGGGGAGAGAGATTTTGCTATGATTGGGCTTTGGGAGTGATGTTACACTGAGTTGGGGTTGCGGAATAATATTTTGGTGGTGTCCGGACAAGGGGAGGTAAGACAGAAAAGGAAAGTTTAAGCAGAGGTGAAAGGACATGTATGACCCAGTGCAAACAAGAAATCTGTCTTCTGACAAGTTGGGCATGTAATTGGGAAAATGTAGAAAAAACGAGGTGTGTTCCCAGTCCATGTTTGAGTTTTGATGGCTGCAGGATGAGCAGAGCAGCACAGACTCCAAAGCAGATTTCCCTCTAGATTTCCTTTACGGATCACTCTCTGTTGTAGTTTCTCTGATGCTGATCCAGATGAGATCCCTGGATCTTCTTAGACCTTGACCCAATGGAAATTTCCCTCAGTTACAACATCAAAGACCACCAGTTTTAAGGCTAGGCAGGTGGAGCAGGATACAAAACAGATACAAGCCTTTTTATAATATACTTCAGCACCCCCTATCTTTCTCACTCTCTATCTACAGCGGCATAGAGTGGACATGAAACACACTATTTGAAATGATTTATTCCACTTGAGTGGCTTTTTGGAGATAAGAAAGTACAACAAGCTTTAGCATTTACACTATAAAGCAGTCGATCAAAGCAATACGTAAAGTGAAAAAACATTTTATGTGTGTAGATTTAAGAATATGGAATTGGACTTCAGTAAAATCGAATCAAGGTAAAAAAAAAATCTGCGCCAAAGGACGTATGTTTGTCTTTTGGTGCAACATTTAACTTTATGTGTATGACAGCTGAGGGAGAGGGTTTCAGTCGTTCAGTCTCTTTCATTAGTTTGTGCTAGTTCAAGTCAATTCAGGCTTTGTTTTCGAGTCAATTCATGAGTCTGGAGCCAAGGTTAGTCAAAGAGCACTGAGCTAAAAGTATTACACCAAATATAGTTCAGACATAATCCACCTAAAGCAAACAAACTGTCCCTTTCACCAATATCCTCTTATCCTCTTAAGGTTTTAAATCCAGCTAATATAAATCTTTATCTGAGTCTGTGACAAACGCATATATTAATATCTGCAAAAGCCTCATAAATTATATACATTGTGGACAAAGGGTGGACAGCTCTTGCATAATGGAGGAATCCGAGCATTGGGAAACCCTGAACACAGTGTACCCAGGGTGAGTGAGGTGCTGAGCATATAGACTTAACAGAGAAACACCACTTAGTGGGACGTTACCATGACGGCCCAAAGTATGAACGGGTATAAAAAGAGGGAAGGAAGGATGAACACGTCTGAGTCACCGGCAGAAACGAAGACAAACTAACCATCAAGGTATGAGCACATGAAACAATATTTAATTTGTGTCTCTAACCTTTCAGTATTTTTTGAAATATGTTTTATCAATACAATCAATATTAGTTAGACTTTTTTTTGCCATATATTTGTTATCAGATGTCAATATCACTGTGCATACATAAAAATACTTTTATATATTTTACTGTATATTTCATTTATAAAATCGGGAGATAATCACCTCTAAAAGTAGACTTAAGAGTCTCACAGTTTCATGCTATGAAATCTGTAGTACTGGAAGTATTGTGCATTCTGTATGGTATATAATCAAATCTGTGCATTGTCTCTCATAGGCTGCAGTGTTGGACAGAGAGATGAAGTTGTTGATCTTAGCTTTAACTGCCGCCCTGCTGTTTACAGCTGGTGAGTCATGTCACTGATTCTCCACTGAATAAACACAACCTTTGCTGCTGTGCAACGGGGACGTCTGCTTCCTCTTTTAGTCTTTACTGTACAGGAGCACAATATCAGCAGACCTCTCCGACAATCGAAGACATGCTCTTCGTTTTGCGGCAGATTCTGTGATTCTTATCTAAGAAATTAAAGTCATCTGTGTGAGCACAGCATGATCGTATGTGGCTTCATGCACACCTCTAACATCTAAATAGATTAAATCTGACTAATAACTTGCAAGAGTTCCTGGAGAGATTCAGACAGAAAACACACTATGAGATCAGGCCACAGAGACAGAAACACAATGACTGCTTTAATGTTTGTTTTTTTGTGTTTTTTCAGGTGAAGCCCTGAACTGCCACCGGTGCGTCTCCAAAAAAGCTGGAGGAACCTGTGAGCTCACTGTAGAGACCTGTAATCCAGAGAAGGATGCCTGTGCTGCTGTCAGATTCCTCAGAGCACCACGTGAGTTTCTCTACATACTCAAGCTATTCTATCACTAACAAACACTGATTACCACACACTCAAATATGAATATTATCTCTGCTTTAAATTATAGTCAAGTCACAGGAGAAGTTCGCTGAATAAAAATATGTGCACGCATGGTTCCATAAGGTCATGGGCACTAATGGTGAAGTTAAGTTCTGAAAAATGTATAAAGAAAAAAAAAATAGCTTGAGACCTCTTGTGGCGAAACAGCACCAAGCATCGTAACATTCAGTAGAAAGTCAGCTTCATGTCAAAGAATGAAAACTGTTCGTCAGATGTTTGTGAATCATGTCAATATGTCAAATACTGTACATTGACTCTACTTTTCTGAAATACTTTTTCCTTTTTTTTCTTCCTTTCCTAGATGGCCAAAAGCAGAAATGCATGGCTCTGTCAGACTGCGAAATGCTGAAGATGAACGCTTACATTGACGTCAATTGCTGCACAGAAGACATGTGCAACAGCTTTTAAAATGACAATGAATTGGAGTATCTTTGAGGTGCAAACGCATGCGTGAATTCAAAACAAAATTTGCTCTGTCAATCCTTTCCTTTGACAAATAAAAGCAGTTTGACAAAGAGCGAGGGGACTGTTCTCATTCTTATCTCTTTGTAAGTTTTCTTTTTGATAGCCACATAAAGTCGATAGCAGAGTCTTCACAGTAGCGTACTAAAAACACCAGGAGTTAAGAGGATTCATGTTCAGGCAAGAGTTTCATTTTCAGCAGGTTGGGTTATTGCAATGGTCTTTTCTCTAGCGTCCAAAACAAAGGTACTTAGACAACTTCAGCTTATTCAGAGCACAGTTCTTAGGACTTTTGCACTGATCTTTGACTTCATTCATTAATTACTTTTAATATTGATCGACCAAAACCTACCTCAAAATTTGATCAGATTTGATTAACAGTGAGCAAACAACCCAACAACTGTCACCAGATCCAGATTTTAATATTGCTAAAATCCTGACTGTTGCGCAAGTACCTCTAACATAACCAGTGACATACTCGGTGTATTTTATCCTTATAAAGTTGTGCGTCTACTGTATTTATTAGTCTTTTTTTTTTTTATTCCCTTCTGTTAAGCAATTTTAATTATATTTCAAAGGTAACAAAATAAACATGCTCTGCGTCCCGGGTGACACAAATCTTACCCGTCAGCCAGTAAAAATCCACACTTGACCCTGCTTTACATAACCACTTTTTGCTTTAATGATTACAATCAAAAACATTTGTACAACATTTTCAACATTAGAAAATGGATGCAGATTTTTTTGGGCTGACAGTAAACGCTATGAAAACAAACTGAGGGACAGAGAAGTGGGTACTGCGTGGAGATTAAGTAGAAAAAGAGCTGAATCTATTGGAGGGACCAAACAGCTGGTGATGTATCAGAAGAAATGTCTGCGATAACTTATCCATTTTCAGAGCGTATGCATGGCAGACATGACATTTCTCTTATCTCTTGTTATCTAAAACAAGAGAAGGACTCGTTGACTATATGGAAGCTGCGTAATGAGAAGCTAAGATGCATCAAGCCATTACTATCTCTGGCCTTAGTTACAGTAGTCGTTATAACTGAGCACGGGAAAACATTTGTTTCTGATACACCCAAGTTCTGTGGTTTGCATCGGAGCCGAGCACAGAGATGGAGGAGGGGTGGATTGTGGGAAATAGAAGACAGGAGAACCGCCACTCATCCTTTTTTTTTTTTTTTTATCAAACACACAAAGAAAAATGAGGATGACAAAAGAGAATAGGAATTACTGATAAATAACAGTGGAATCAGAGCCATAAATAGACAGTATTGGATATTTAGGACCCTGGAGGGGTGGAGTCAGCTGAGGTGGAGGAGAACTGGCAGCTAGCCTTCAAGTAACGGGATATCCCAGTGCAGTGTCCTGTGTGTTGATTGGGCGGCTCTACATCATGGAGCAGGACGTTTTTCCTGGCTGCACGCCACCGTCCATCTTCTCTGCCTCCAGGATCATCCTGCGGAAAACTTCCACGGCTGTCTGAAAGGGAGCACACGCACAAACACACACACACACACACACACACACACACACACACACACACACACACACACACACACACAATAAAAAAGAGTTAAAGAGTTATTTACACATCCAAAAGACACTGAGCAGCATTAGCATTCATTTGGAGTCTCTTTCAGCGTTGGTTACAGGCGTTTTTAGATGGTTTTGTTTTGCCTAAAATAGCTGCCCGCTGTGGCTGGAAACAACACTGATTAGCCATTAATCCAAAATGATCAGCTGACAGACACCGACACACTGTAGCGCTGAGGGGAACTAGTCGGGTAATAGATCTCCTTTTACATTACACAAAGCCCTTTGATCCATTTGCAAAGTGATTGAATTGAATTGGCCATAAATTGTATGGAAGGGGATTTATATAGTAAACATCTCAAAGGAGGCACTGATTTGTTACTGAGATTTATTCCACCTCTTCCATAAACTTGGTGGAGAAAGACAGATTTAAACGAAATGCCGGGATATTTTCCAATGATGTAACTTGATAGAATCTCTTTGTTAGCGACTTCCTGCCTGGTAAACTCCCACGTCTTTCAAAATAAATGCCCTCAAAGTTTTCCGTTACAAATTTGTTCTTCAAGCGGAAGCCCAGATACACCTGATGCCATTCAGGAACCTTGACAATTTAATCCTCAAAATCATGCCAACTACTATGTATTACAGCACAGAATAAATAGATAAAAAGTACAAAATGTCATAAACAAATTACTGAATATGATCTCTTACCTGGTTCTCTTTAGCTGAGGACTCCATGAAGGCAGCGTTCCAGGATTCGGCTAATGCTTTTCCTTCTTCGCAACTGATTACTCTTCAGAAAAAAAAAGAAAACACAGCATAAAACATAAATAATTCAGAGTAAAGCTGCAGAGTTCAACCCAGTTCAATGCCTCCAGTGGGTACGGTATATTTGCAGGGCTACACAAACGCACACAGACAAGTGGAACTGTGCTTGCCTGGCACAAATGGCTTCCCCCTTCTTTTGGATCACTTGTGAACCAAATATTATCTGCTCTGTGTTTCCGTTTGTTTCCGTTTGTGCTAAACTCAAGTAATGTTGAGTTTAGCATTTCTGCCCTTTCAAGTGATGTCTGTGTATGCCTACTGTCCATGGTGGACCTAATGTACAATTAAGGCGCGTGTTAGGACATACCGCTCCATATGTAGGTCGTTCTTGTTTCCGACAAGCATAATTGGAACTCTGCATTAGAGGGAAAAGCAAAACGGCACGTTGTCATTTATGCAAGATATATCACTTACTTCTTGGAAGGCCTTGGCCAGCAAAAGAAGAAGAAGAAGAAGAAGAAGCAGCACTTACTGAACTTTTCCCACCATGTCCAATAGTTTTTCATGGATAACTTGTACAACTTCAAAGCTGGAACAAACAAGGGAAAAGTTTCTTCTTCAGCTCATTACACAGAACTTCATAGCGATTTGTTTGCTTTTAAAAAGAAGTGGAAGTACAATTATACCTTTTATTGGATGTAACGGAATAGACCAGAATGTAACCGTTGATATCTATGGAGTAGGTCTGTGGGAAGATAGAGTACTCATCCTATAGAGCAAGAAATAGTGAAGACATTAGTATGCAAAATTACAGGTTTGGAAGAGAAGAAATTAAAAGTACATTCTGACTAATTAAAGGGGAATACCACCTAAATTAAGAATTTAAATATGTTATTTCTGTGGACTAGGAAAGGTCAAAGAATATTTGTGAGCATGAGCTACTCTCTCACAAGTCGTGTCTAGATGTTAACCCACAATGTGCGAAACTCTTGAAGGATAGTTAAGGTTAGGCATTGAGCTTGAATGGTTTCGGTTAGGACAGGTCGTCGGGCAGCGAGTCTCGCGAGAGTTTTTGTAATTTGTGGGTTAACATCGAGACACGAACGCCTCAAAACCAGAAGCCAGAGAGCCTCAAACCGGCATCCAGTATAAAGTCTGGAGCTGCTCCATTGGGAGTTTAAGCACTCTAGCGTTGGGATTTGGGAGAGAGTTTTTCATGTTTCCAAATATCTTTTGGGCTCTCTTCGACAATAGGAATAGCATGCATGAATTTTGAAAATGGGCGTAGTTTCCCTTTAATGAAGCAGAATTTAGGACACAACACAATCATAACACATATTCAAACACAAATCAATCAGCATACCTGTCCTGCTGTGTCTACCAGCTGAAGATGGTACTCTTGTCCATTTATTGTGATCATTTTAGTAAATGCTACGGTTAAAAGAAAAAGACACATTAGATATAATAGATATTAAGAATGAAACATTTTAATGGATGGAGGGCAAAGATTTCCTTTTAAAATAGGACTGACAAATAGGGAAGATAGAACAGCATCTCTACTATACAGTGCTGTACTGCATCTTCATTACTCTACGTTTTCAGAGTGCAGATCTCTTTACGGATCCATTTTGGTACCACTGAGTTCATCCGGCACAAGAATGTCAATATGTGCCTGGAGATGGGTCACATTATCTACAGGACTTGAGGGATTGCACTGCGTGCAGCATCTCGCTGACACTCCACTTTATGCTAACCAGCCAGAGAGTATTTATAGACACGGACCACACACTGGAGAAACACAGGGCTATATGAGAGCGAACATGTCGGGAAAAAGACAGCCTACAGGTAAAGTTTAGACTCAAATCTCTGGAGTGTCTGGGAATATGTGTGTTTAGGAGGTTGATGAATTGCAGCGTGTTCATCTCGTTTGGCAAAATGTACCGTTGAAGCACATTCGAGCAGAGTTCACTCCCTAAGCCAGGGATTTTCAAGTTTTTTTCCACTTAAGTCAACCATGTTTAACTTTGTCCAAACACGACACCAGCTGACTTCTCGCTGGTGTCGTGTTTGAACACATTGGCTTAGAGGAAACATCACGCCCTGCTGGGTAACAATTCTCTGTTATCGTTCTTCTTCTTTCAGTGACATCATGTCATAAGAGTTATCAGGATGCACAGTTCAGATGTCTACACTGATGATAACTAGCAAACTTTACATGAAAACAAAAAGAAAAAAACCCCGGAGATTTAATGAGGCGGATTATTATGAGATGTCGGAGTTCCTTTCCCGTCCATCAATCATCAAGCTCAACATGATGACTGTAGCTTTGAAGGGAAACATGTAAAACGTAGACACTGTATGTTTCCAAGACAAATTTCTTCGGGACAATAAAGTCTTAACTTGTCTTATAATTACACAATATTGATATTGTGATTCTGTATTAGAGCTGCAACGATTATCGATTACCAAAAAAAATCATCTACTATTACGATATTCGTCGATATTAAGTCATTGTTTTTGTAGATAAATTGCCAAAGATTTTATAGTTCCGGCTTTTCAAATGGGAGGATTTGCTGTTTTGTATCATTGTTGGTCAGTGCTAATTTCTGACATTATATAAAACAAACAAATAATTGTTAGTTGCAGCCCTGCAGTTTATGATGCATGAAAAACTCCTATTGTGATATACAACCACCTGTTATCATGGGACCGTGATTCCATACTTAGGTCAGTTGATGACAACGAAACCGTTTTCATGGCAACTGAGCAAATTCGTCCCTAGAGGAAGGCCACAAGATGTAGCTGAAAGCTTTGAAACACGGGACAAGTGGACTTTGTGATGATATTTTATTGTTGAACAATTGTAATATTGATTCTAACAATTGTTTTATTTGTATTTTTTCATTTTCAGAATTGAGGTTTTAAGGATGGAAGGATAGAAGGATAGGTTGTTCAGATTGTAAAACCTTCTGAGACAACTTTGTGATTTTGGGCTCTATAAATAAAACCGACTTGACTTCGTATAATCGAGAGCTTTGACCAACAGCCTGATAATCAAACATGACTTTACACATGATTAACCGATGAATCACAGCAGGAAATGTGTCTCGCACATTTGCATTTAAAAAGAGATGCATATTCAAGTGTCAGGATATTTGTCAGGGGTGGGCCACTTCGCCTGAAGACTACATCTGCTAACGTCATAAAAAACTACATACACTTCTATGAAATACAACACGAGGGTCAAAAAGAGCAGAGGGACTATACTAAATGCAGTATTGTGTATTCAAGTGTGGCTGTTGTTCAGACTGTCATCTACTCGCCACTTACTGTTTTCTATTGTTGGATCATAGGAGTCCACAAACTGGCCCTCCACAAACTGAATTGTCAAGGAGGACTTTCCTGCAAAACACAAAAGGAATATTGTAAACAGGGACCCTTTACATGTCGGAATATCATTGGAAACGTGGAAATCAATAGTTAAAAGCTTCAAAATATTGGTTTGCAGTCCCTCACAACTAGTGTGCATCAATCGAGGACTGTGAGTGACTCAAGCTTAAAGATGACAAAATGACTTATGACTGAAAACCACATTATAAAAAATAAAATCATCATCAGAATATGAGTGAAACCTAAAATGACCTACCAAAGCCTACACAATTAGCAACACAAACATATGTATTAGTACCATGGGATTAATAACGTGTGTTTTATTAGGTAGGTTTGCTGCCATAAACACAAGCCTCTGTGGTAATATTACAGAATTTAGCGTCAGTGCTGGTATGCTGGCTGGGCCTATAGTCGCTCTATCTGCGTGTGCCATCTTGCCATCGTGCACATCCTTTACACCGCATCCGAGGTGCGCTCCTTTGGATTCACATGATATGAAATGAACCGCACAGCAATGCGTCAAATCCCGCTGGTCCTTCAGGCCTTTCACAAAGCATGGCGCTCACTAACCTGGGTTCGGGTCACTGATGGAAACGTATCAATAAGGACGGTCAGAGTTAAATAAATAAATATCTACATCTATATGTATGTTGGAACACATAACGGGAGGCCTCATATGATAAAAACCCCGCAAGGCCACGTCTCACCTGGTGGCGCTCCATCGTCCGCTGTGAGATGGTGCACCGCTGATCCTCCCTATAATTTAAGTCTAATAGGCTACGGGAGGCGTAAACGACTCACATGATGGACTTAAATTGACACAAAAGGCCGCTGGAATTGAGCCTCAGCGTCTTATCCGAGGCCCTTAAGATACCATCCCACCCACCCCCCCATGCCCCCCTCCCCAACCCAACACCTCTTCCCTTTTGCGTCGTCGGGTCGGGACTCACCTACGGATCTGTAGCCGAGGATGGCGATTTTTCGTGATTTCGGCTGCGGCATATCTCGTCCTGGTTATCGCATCTAGTCCTCGGGGTGTACCGCAACCTCCAACCGGAATGGCATCCAAATTCAAGGCGTGGAGAGATTCGACATACAGCCAGATGACAGCAGGAGTCCCTCTTCTTTGCGCTTCTTCTTCTTTTTTTTTTTAAAGATGATCTTTAAGTCCACGGCCTGGAAAAAGAACGTTATTTCAGGTCATATATTTAAAAAAGCATGGAGTATCTATAGGTCCTCAATAACTGCGTCACTCCCCTTTGCGATGTAATGAATTAGTAATTACTGCTGCGTCCTAATTGGCTACACGCGGGGCGAAGGAGGGCACCGATGCCTGTTGTAAAACGCTGATTGGATGAGACGGCTGCTCGTCAAGCGGTCCTGCCCGCGCTCTGGAATGTGATTGGCTGCTACACGCGCTGTGGCGTGCCAGCTGGTCGGGTGCAATGTCATTCATTTCTGTCGGGCCAAGGAGCAGGGCTACTGGCATTAATGCTCCAATTAAGACGTCGTTATTTGTATGTATTTAATTTTTCTCCACGGACACACTGTAGTAATTCTGTAGTGACCCTTAGAGAGACAAAATAAGTCGCTACAAATATATAATTCATCATACAGTTTCCATAGTAGTCCTATATAGTAGTCCTATCACCCTGAATGACCCTAAAATAAGATCACTATAAAGTCTTTATTCACCATCAACGACACATCAGCATTCTCCATAGAAATATAGTATTCAGTGGTGGAAAGTGACTAAGTACAGTTGTCATTGTTCTTTATGTTCATATTCTTCGATTTATATTTATATTGTACATAGTAGTTAAATGTTATGTGTTTATGCTTAGTTTCTCTATTCTACTTTGTTGTCTTTAATGTCCTTGTTTTTATATTTTTCTCGTTTATTTGTATATTCTATGTATGTACGTTGAGAGCAATGTGAAAACCGGAGTTAAATTCTGTGTTTGCGTCAATAAAGCTGATTCTGATTGTGATTGTGATTACTGCAATACTGTACTAGAGTACAGTTTTGAGGGACTTATTTTCAGTTTCTGCTACTTTATACTTCTACTCCACTTTGTGTATTTGATGACTTCAGTTACCGAGCTGTCCCGTCTGTTTTGTCATCCCCAGGATGTGGCATCTAGCTGTAACCAGCTGGGTAAATGGAAAGAACACACTCACACTGCAGGGCTTCAGTTAAAAAGTGAGATGATACTGTCTTTATTTTGTTTGTTTTTTTTATCTGCAGTGAGCTTTAGACTTGGATGGTGGGGGTAAAAAAGTAAAAAGTACTGGTGATGGGAAAGTATGGTTTACATTTTTTACTACCTTGTGATTTGCAAGTGCCTTCATCATTTCAAGTGTTTATTGTGACATTTTTTTTAATTTCATAAACAGTGTGAAATTCACAATAAACACTTGAAATGATGAAGACACTTGTAATTCACAAGGTAGTAAAAATGTAAACCATACTTTCTCATCACCAGTACTTTTTACAAATCTATTACCAGGACACAGTTGTCTTGAATGTGTGTAAGGTCAGTAGAGTTATTTTTTGATACTTTATTGACAGGAAGACAATGCCATTTCTCCAACAGACTTCCAGGTTAATGATAGACACACCCTTCACCAGCAGTACTTCTGAAACCCTCTCTTTACTTTTAATGTTCATTTCAGGTCTTGGAAGTGGAATTGATTGTACTTTGTTGTCTAGTCCAGCCATCCCTGAAAACAGAAGACACACAAAATCAGAACTTAAAAAAATGGCAATGTCTTTTCATAACATACTTCTTTTTTCATCAGACTTCAATTTAACAAGCAATCATTGGAATATGAGGCTGATAATGAAGTTAAAAAAATTGACCAAGTGTTGAATTTTCAGTGTATTTATTATTATTTTCTATTATCAGCCCTCTTGAGATTGAACAACACTAGTAGGTTCCCTGAATAAGAGCTCACAGAGAGGTTGTCAGTACACTTTCTAGAATTGTGATTTATGTATTTTTAAAGGCTGCCATATTGTGAAGTCCTTTAAACTGTTGCTAATTACATTAATCAAAGATTGCTGGAAGATGAACTGTAACTCACAAGTCGTCACTGTGCAGCAGCAGTGATCACAAAGTCTTCACCAGGAATCCTCCACATACACGTCTCCCCTTGTTCTGCATCAAAGCCATGCAGCATCTGCTTCTCCTGGGCTTTTCCCCAAAGTACGATTTCACTCTCATCCGCTAAGATAAGTTAAAATTGAAATTTAGTTAATTCCCCATTAAATGGCTGAATAATAATCATATTTGGTCGTACCGTTCCTTCAGTGACATGACTCATGTTGGAAGTAAGTATTAACAAAACAATGTTATGATGAGAGAACTAGAGGTACAATAAGGACAATATGATCTCATAGCACAGAACCAGTACACAAAACCAATATTTTGGGAATTCTACCAGAGGACTGGAATAAAGCTCTTCTTCGCCTACTCTCACGTTAGCCAGTAGATGTCCCCATAACACCATGTATACCTCCCACAGGACCCACTTACACCGCCAGAGGACCGTGTGTACATGCTCAAACTATTATATATTTCAACAGAAACAGCAGCGTATAATTATTGTTTATTTCCATCCATCACTTGTGTTTGGTTCAAACTGACTACGCGCTGTTCCAAACAGTGTAACACTGTACCTCAACAACCTCACATAAATCAGACTACACACATCCCTGATCATCTGAGCTGATAGTGTATTGCGTTATCGATGTTAAAATACCCAGGTCTTAATATAACTGTGGCCTTAAACCCAACCACAGGCATGCAACAATACCATAGACCTCAATTAGTGGGTTAAGCCCATAGGCAGACTCGAGGAATTCAAGGCAGGCGTGGCGAAGGTGGTGGGATGATGAGAGCCCTCTTTGCTTTTGAACTCTAATGTTGTGTGTCAATCACTTGCTAGTAATGCACAAACACCGATGATGCACTCGGTAAAATAGATTTTTTTTCCCCTGAAATTCTATAGTTTTTTTCCACACATCTTAAATGCCTATTCAGAGAGTTTTGCAGCAAAACTCTTGAAGTAATTATACACTCTCTCAAAAATAGCCCATAGACATAAGGGTGTGCAGTTTTTTCATGCCCTGTGACCAATGAAGTCCCCTGTTACCCTGTCACGTCCTGGGCTATTACTACTTAATCACAGAAATGTCCAACTCCCCGTCTGTAAGACCCAACTGTTTTGCCTCCACACACACTTCTCAGCACTGGAGACGAGAAATCACTGGTGTCAGCAATAGGCGATTTGTTCTGCATGACATTGGGTGTCAAAAAAAAATGAAAATGGCTGAAGGGTGCCTGCAATCACTGGACACACACACACACACACACACACACACACACACACACACACACACACACACACACACACACACACACACACACACACACATACACACTCATGCACATGAACTGCTGTCACTTTCTCTGCTTCTCCCTCTTCCAATCTCTCTCACTCCTTCTCACGCACACACACACGTACACACACACACACACACACACACACACACACACACACACACACGCTCTCAGGAAATTATGATGACCAAGAATAGGTCACACTGGTAATACAGCCATGTTCCAGCCAGGGATTACAGTGCGCTGACAAAGGCCAACAATAAATACCCCCTGCGAGAACAACAGGTGTCTGACAAGATTGTTTTACTTTAATAAAAGGCTTAGTCAAGCCTCAGAGAAATAATACATTAAGCTCTTTTAGACATGTTGGCCTTTCGTAGCTTCATCTCTTCTGATTGGAAAACTTATTTTTTCACCCCAACAATTAATTTCACAGAATCTCACGTACATCGTGATGGACACGTGATTAAGACGCTTGATCTTAAATGTCAAGGGGTCGATATGTTTTGCAACGAACCACGTTGCAGGTTAAAAAATTCACTTTAGATTTGCAGCCTCAAAATGTCTTTAGCTATGCGAGCCAGTAGACATGCAGCTGGAGCTCGTGTTTCTGAACCCTGGGTGTGTGGCACCGGCGCCAGCCTCTTTCAACTCGCTGTGAAAGCACCCCTGGCTCTGTTAGTATGCCAGCCTGAGCGCCAGCGGAGCGAGTCAGCCACATCCTCCAGCTGGGTCTGTGCCACCAACGGGCACCTGGACCCACTCGCAAACCTCATGAAACCCAATGCATATTTAACCCGGAGGAACGCGTTCGTGTGGCATCTTAAACCGGAGACGCTGCATGTCTGCATGGTACCTGGAGGACACCCGTTGCACCTTTATTTCATCCATTTTTGAGACTTTTTTTCTGCCTACTGGGTGCAACGCAGCCTTTTTTAACTGGCAGATTCACAGTTCAGGCTGTGCCTCAGCTGTTGGACCGAGTCCAGAGTCACACAGGCCTGAAAGACAGCCATCGTTATCCAACTCTCACAAGGTGTCATTGTAGGGATCCAATGATTACCATATCAGCACCACATGAAACATTAATGTCTTGCTGGCAGTGATGGCCTGGCAAGCATCCTAATTTCTAGAACAGAGCTTGTCAGATCCTATTGTTTCAAGTTTGGGTGACATGAGCGGAAAAGTCATCAGTGATGGAACTCGTGATGAGACCGTGCTGTCACATGTGGTCCAAATAAAAAAACGTTGCAATATGGGCTTCTCCAACACACCTGACACACCACTAAAGCCCAGTGCATGTATTGTAGACAATACACTTGCATCATTCTCATTCACTTCAACATATGGGCAGCAATTCAAGATGGCTTTCTGAAGTAATAATTGTGTTCGCGCCAAGTCAGTCCCAGACTCCATTTGCTGGCCGTGCATCACATAAGCAGTCAAGCCACAAACAGAGGGTACTATCTGTGGGCCGTGGCTGTCTGGACTTTGGGACCTTGTCAGAAAAATTATAAAGTATAAAGGATGACCTCAGCCATGTCAAATGAGCAACACCATCCGTTAAATGTGTTTGAAACACAACGACAACAAATAATAATAAGGCATCTGTGAAAACTGAGTCCAAAATGTTGGACACAACCTGTTTCAGCTTCTCCCCTCCGGTGGGCGCTGCGGAGCACTAAGCACCAAAACAACAGGCTGTAGATGATTAACACTTAACATTAGTCGGGTGAGGAAAAATCTGTAACTCTAAGCAATCACTTTATCTGTATATTGTATAGTATATATTTTATAATCTAAATACACAGTTTTTCAGCATGTAAATATCATCACTGTCAATATAAATCTAAACATGTACTTTCATATACAGTATATTAGCAACCTGGGACATTAATCGTTCCATTTTTACACCAGCACCCTTTGCACTATTGTCTCACTGTTTCCATATTTCCTTGTGTTGTTTATCTTGTTCAGCTTATAAACATTAAGAAAACCACAACAATGTCCTTTCATACTGTATATACACATACTTGGCCAATAAAACGGATTCTGATTCTGATTGGATGCACTCGTAAAAGCTAGGAAGTGGCTTTTAATTTATTTCCAAGGTCAATAACAAACTGTTGCAGTGAATTATATTTCTTATCTCTTTTTGTTGTTGTGCATTTGATTGTTTTGATTCATCCAACTTAACTTCCTGTGTTTTACAGTATATTTCCTGTGATGGTTGGAAGTACTCTGGTAAGGCTACTACCTGAAGTTTCACTAAGATACTATTTTCCATTGGCGGTCTGAGGGGAGTGGCCACATGGTGGCTGCAGCCCGGGCCCACGAGCAGTAGATGCCTCGCAAATTAGCTGGCATCAGGCTCCGTATCTGATGCAGGAGGAGGAGGAGTTCATTACTGCCACTCTTAGGTCTCTGCATGAGCTTTCAGGGCCTGACCAAGTAAATCAATGGACCTCATCACCATCCCAAAGCATTGACGGGTTATCTCGTCATGATTACTGTACAACTGCACTCGCTGTACGACTATTTTCGCTTCACACTCAGTGGCCTGTAGGAGAAGCAGTGAGCAGGTGAGACCCAGATAGGCCGCTCGGCGGTACTTCATCACCCCGCTTGTTGTTGTCACAGCTACAATTGGTTTGTACACCCCATCTGCTGCATCAGCAAAGTCGGGACTGATTTGGTCACTTTGGAGCCCAGTTAGCTTTGCTCACTTGCACTTCCTCGTTGATTCCAGCCCATCATTACAAATGGTATCTTTATGCGGCGGAGTTAACCCGGATAGCGCTCTCCCCCTGGGTGCCTTTATTATCTATTCGTCATGTTGTCCCAGTTTATCTCAAGATGAATCTGGCTGCTTCACTACAGATCTAACTACAGATACCTGGCGTGTGGCCTGGGGAGAGAGATTAGGAGATTACTAGATACTCAGCGGAGGTGCTTGAGTTAGAGTTGATACGGAGGTGAAAAATATTCCAAGAAGATGCAGAATGGCGACGAATCTGTGTTTGTGCTCTCTTAGCACCAATTTGTCTTCACTGTAGGCTTGAATATATTAAAAGTGTCTTGATAAATAGTCATTACCACAGTGACAATTTGCACAAACAGCCAGGGGCAACCTCCTTGTGTCCAAACTGGTAAATAAATGAACATTTGAATCATTGCAATGAAATGTTGTTGGCTTCGTGTTAAGCCTCCAAGCTGACTTGTTGGACACTCCTTCAAATTTTCCTCCCCACTAATTTGCATTGCTAACTAGATCCTTTGTGTCACCTGGAGATCTGGGTAGAGCACAGTTGCAGCCAATTTCCAGATGGCAATTTAAATGTGTGACATGTCCTCAATTTTCGACTAAAATGCAGGGCTGCTTCCACAGACTCCATTAGCTTGGGTGATGCGTGCGCGTGCACAAATGGAAAGTGGAAAGTGTCCAGTGGTGTGAATATTCACATCTGCACCTGCTGAATAATAGACGATTATCTTCTCAGGTGGCTCATCCGCCCCATTCACATGCTCTCTCCCATTTCATGGCGCTAATTTTGTCTGGAATACCCAATAGGCTTGCAAAATGCATATTTCTTGTCTCTTAGACCTGATCTTGTCTTGTATTCTGTCTGAAGAGGGAACATATTCTTCAATATGAGTGCTGGCTTCAGGGAGCGTGACTGCACTATAGACTCTAAAGAGCCTCAGGTCTTGGCAGGTACTCCTTACATTTCAACAGAGGAGAGACACCCACGGCAAATTTGGTGGCAGCGAGGCCATATATCATCTGTCATCGCCAGGAGCCTCCACAGTAATGAACAAGTAATAATGGTATATATCTTGAACTTGAGTCTCTAAAGGTAGCTCATCCAGAGTCATTATGGTGCCACATAACCAGATGAGCTTTCTCAAATGAGACCATTTTTGTCACCCCGAGGACTGGAGGGTGTAACTGTTCTCAGAGTGAATAACTCATCCTCATTTGGTGCTAATGGGACTCCGTATTAAGGTGTTGTGTGTGAATGCGAGAGGAATGGTAAATCCCATTTTCTTGTAATTCAAAGCTCAAGCTGTTTCCACACATCTGTTCCTCTGGTAGAAAGGAAGATTCATTTGGAGAAAAAACAACAACAACAACATGCACAGGATAAAAAAGCAGCCTTAAATGAAGATTCATGCCTCACAGGATTATGACGAAGTGCTAGGCGATGGAGTGTTATGGGGAAGTATGTCATGATGACATCTCTCTGTCACAGAAATGAGCCCATTCGCTCTTTCCATTCATCCACATACCCATCTAGCTTCTCTCCCACCCCCTCCCTCCATCCGTCAGTCCATCTCAGCTTTTTTTTTATCAGGTATGGCAATGCTACAGTTAATCCATAATGATTGATATGCATACGAAGCAACGGGTTTCCTGCATATTTGACAGCATGTGTTCTGAGCCTCATGTTGCCACTCTGGGGATGTGTTTGCACAGGGAGGGAGATGCTCTGACGGTTACAGCTGAGGTGTCATTTTTCATGTAAATAGAGGACGGCAGGATATAGCGATCCTGCTGTTTGTGAAATTAGCCGCGGCACACATATACACAAGAGCAGCACAAACTGAGGGCTGTATAAAGACTTTGTGATAAAGTGTCGGCCAGAAGCCAGTTTCTACACAAAGTTACCAAGATATGAAGGCGTTAACATTTAATGTAAACTGTCCGGAGAGACATGATGCACAAGCAGCTGCCTGAATAGGCAATGCACCCCAACAGCCCCCCAAGAGCCCGACACCTCCAGTGTCCAATTCAGCAAACACATGATTCAACCTGTCATTCATAAGTGCTGATGTAGCCGTGCTCAGAGCAGAGCCACCGAGTCCCCAGAGTTGGATATCGCTGCTAACTGTCATCCAAGTACTTTGATTACTGGGCTGGGAGACGAATGATGACTATGGCCACTTTATGTCCTGGTCAGACTCTATGATTCTGTCGAGGAAAGTGGATCACGTCCAAGGTCCCATTTACACCCCTAACATTTATATAACGTGTTCACGGCGCATGAATGTAGACCTCTCCTGTTGCAAAAACTCTGTTAATCATTTGAGTGACACCGCCTTAGGAAACGATTGGTGCCATGAAAACAAATGTGAATTACGATGTTTATTTTGAGAAACTAAAGTCAATTTCTGTCCTTATTTGACAAAATTACAATTATATTTGTAAGTTTTTTTTACAATGATTAGAGAAGGTTACACTTTATTCAACCTATTCACCATTTCCAAGCAGTTTTATCATATTTAATACATTCATTATAACACACTGTTATCTAGTTATAAGCAGATATTAGGTCTTTTTGAGTGTTTATTGATAACGTTGTCAACAACTTGAACATCCATAACTGCATGCTACAACAGATAATGTCTGACAGTTTAATACAACCCACCTTTAATTGTATAAAACATGTCTTCATATGAGACGTTATGATAGTTGAAAATACTGTACATTAATACTTAAAATGTCATAGTTGTATTTGCTTATAATTCTACAATTACCGTGTTTATATAATACAATATAAAAATGTTAGATAGATAGCTACAGATAGATACAATAACTAAAACAGACTAAATACAAAATAAAATTAAAGAAGAGTGTTACAGAGTACAATACTTAGACCTATAAATTAGCAGGTTGGCACAGCAGCCAAGTGAACACGCTGTACTGTACATGCTGTACACGCTGTACACTCTGTACACGTCTATTAAATGTCTATCTGTGAAGCGAGAGGGACCCCTCCTCTGTTGCTCTTTCTCAAGTTTATCAGAGGTTTTTTTTTGTTTTATCTGAATTGATCCTGTAAGGGTAGAAGGTGTCACATGATTGTAAAACAATACGGACACACATTTTTGATTTGGAGCTAGAAAAGACTTGACTTCACTAAGTGTTTAGCGCCTGTTGCCTGACAGCAAGAAGGACCTGAGTTCAAATCAGGCTAGCTAGAGCCTTACAATGGGCAGTTTGCATGTTCTCCTCTTCTCCTGTTCTCGTGGCTTTTCCTCCAGATACTTTGGTTCTCCTCCTACAGTCCAAATGGACAGTGGTGGAGGAAGTATTGACTGCTCTTACTAAAAGAGGTACTGCACACCTCTAAACTACATGATATGACAGTATTCGGATGAAACAACATCTATGCTGGTTTAAATATTGACATATCTTACAAAATGTATTTAAAAAATGGCATACTATGGGTTCAACATTGTTCAACAAGCCATATACCGTTGTAAATCAGCCCTGAACCTTGCAAGACCAATGCTGAGATGGAGTCGACCATTTGGGACCAGTCTACGTCATGAAATTTGCTCTGAATTGTAGTGGAATATAAGTATAAAGTAGCATGAAATGGAAATACTCCCTGTAGTACTGTAGGTGTTAATGTCTTTTTCTGTATGACTCTGAATGCCTCTCAACAGATGCATGATGGGATATCTCCACCACCCCGTGGCTGTGGCCTGATCAGGCAGACATGGTAGAAAGTAATCACATTACTCAAGCTAAATAGAGAAAAAATTATAATATTCTAATCTTTTGTTCTAATTTGACATTTTAAAAAGAAGTGGAACAAATATCATCCAGTACTTAGAGAACTTTTTAGAGAAAAAGCGTGAAGAACTTTTTGCCTCATTGTGTGAGTTGCTTCGGGGAAAGACAAATCCAAAAATGCAAATGCTCTACAGTGTACGCTTTTACATGAAGTGAGATTCTCCCCTCGGGGCCACATGAATGAGATTTTGAATAGCAGTAGAGTTTTCTTGGAACACTGGAATGTTCTATAACCTTTCGCACTTGAGATTAAACCAGCTCATGTCTGTGCATAGGGTTCCACTAATACCTTTAAGAACTGCTTCTTTTTTGAGATATGATTCAGTGTTTTAACGGCTGCCGGCTTGGTGGCATATTCAAGAGATCATGCACAAAGGTTCAGTGGCCGACACGGCAAGAAAAAAGTATGAAGAGATTATGGTCGCCCCGCAATGGTATGCCAAATATCTGAATTATTTTAAGTGTGAAATGCAATGCACATAGAGAAGATAGCAGGTGTAGTTAACAGAATAATGTGTTCCACGTGAGCACCAATGTATTTCTGTGTGTTACGCTATGTGATCATGGCAGTAACGTCATCTGATTGAGCTCACACCGTATCCTATCCGCAGCGCTGCCCTGCAGTAGTGGGAGGGGAGCAGGGTGCTATCTGTGGACATGCAAAGTGACAGGACCAGCTGGGGTATGAAATCCAGTAAGGCAGGCAGTTGGTCTGGGAGAAGCAGACCACGAGCCCCCATAGTGCTCAATTACAGCAGCCTGCAACTCAACTCGGTGAGAAAAAAACTCAGTGTAACTGCTGCCAAACATCAGCACTTCTACGACAACCTGTAGAACTGATCATGCTCTGTGTGGCTGTTTCAAGAACTTTGGAGATCAATCAGCGGCCATCACCTTTAGCGATCCTCTTATTGTTGGTGATCAGCTAATCGCATGCTGACATCTTGTTATAGGCGACAGAATCAACAGCACTGCGGGGACGATGGGTGGTAAGCAATCTCGCAGTTTCTCCAACAAGGAGCTGAATGAGGTGAGTGTTAGTCAAGGCAGGAAGGGTGCTGGGAAAGACGACCAGCCCAGCCTGTCCTCGGCCGCCGAGAGGATCCGTAGACACACCACGGTGCACTTTGGCTACAGCACCCTCAGCCTGGCCATGCGAGCCCTCGATGAAACCCCCTCTGAGCTGTGGGAGCTCCGGGAACTACAAAAGCTAAACTTATCCATGAACTGTTTGTGCTCTCTGCCCCCTGCCCTGGGCGCTCTGGAAAATCTGGTGATCCTCAACTTGTGGGGTAACAACCTGTCCAGCCTCCCCGCCGAGATCAGCCTCCTGA